>NW_028320062.1:0-255901 GCF_062004578.1 Staurois parvus | reverse complement strand
TGTATTAGGGACAGGGACAGAGTTAGGGCCACAGAAACGATACTTGGGGACAGAGAAACGATACTTAGGGACAGAGAACTATTACTCAGGGACACAGATTTGTTAATTAGGGCCACAGAATCGTTACTTAGGGACAAAGAAACGCTAGTTAGGGACACAGAATTCATACTCAGGGACAGACAGAATTGTTACTGAGTGCCAGAGAATTGTTACTTAGGGCCACAGAAACGTTATTAAGGCCACAGAATTGTTACTCAGGGACAGACAGAATTGTTACTGAGTGCCAGAGAATTGTTACTTAGGGCCACAGAAACGTTATTAGGGCCACAGAATTGTTACTCAGGGACAGACAGAATTGTTACTGAGTGCCAGATAATTGTTACTTAGGGCCACAGAAACGTTATTAGGGCCACAGAATTGTTACTCAGGGACAGACAGAATTGTTACTGAGTGCCAGAGAATTGTTACTTAGGGCCACAGAAACTTTAGTTAGGGCCACAGAATTGTTACTCAGGGACAGACACAGAATTGTTACTGAGGGCCACAGAACTGTTACTTAGGGCCACAGAATTGTTACTCGCACAGACACAGAATTGTTACTCGCACAGACACAGAATTGTTACTGAGGGCCACAGAACTGTTACTTAGGGCCACAGAATTGTTACTCGCACAGACACAGAATTGTTACACAGGGACACAGAACTGTTACTGAGGGCCACAGAACCGTTACTTAGGGCCACAGAATTGTTACTCGCACAGACACAGAATTGTTACTCGCACAGACACAGAATTGTTACTCGCACAGACACAGAATTGTTACTCGCACAGACACAGAATTGTTACTCAGGGACACAGAACTGTTACTGAGGGCCACAGAACTGTTACTTAGGGCCACAGAATTGTTACTCGCACAGACACAGAATTGTTACTCAGGGACACAGAACTGTTACTGAGGGCCACAGAACTGTTACTTAGGGCCACAGAATTGTTACTCGCACAGACACAGAATTGTTACTCGCACAGACACAGAATTGTTACTCAGGGACACAGAACTGTTAGTGAGGGCCACAGAACTGTTACTTAGGGCCACAGAATTGTTACTCGCACAGACACAGAATTGTTACTCACACAGACACAGAATTGTTACTCAGGGACACAGAACTGTTACTGAGGGCCACAGAACTGTTACTTAGGGCCACAGAATTGTTACTCGCACAGACACAGAATTGTTACTCGCACAGACACAGAATTGTTACTGAGGGCCACAGAACTGTTACTTGGGGCCACAGAAACGTTAATCAGGGACACAGAATTGTTACTGAGGGCCACAGAACTGTTACTTAGGGCCACAGAATTGTTACTCGCACAGACACAGAATTGTTACTCGCACAGACACAGAATTGTTACTGAGGGCCACAGAACTGTTACTTGGGGCCACAGAAACGTTAATCAGGGACACAGAATTGTTACTGAGGGCCACAGAACTGTTAGGGCCACAAAATTGTTACTCGCACAGACACAGAATTGTTACTCGCACAGACACAGAATTGTTACTGAGGGCCACAGAACTGTTACTTGGGGCCACAGAAACGTTAATCAGGGACACAGAATTGTTACTGAGGGCCACAGAACTGTTACTTAGGGCCACAGAATTGTTACTCGCACAGACACAGAATTGTTACTCGCACAGACACAGAATTGTTACTGAGGGCCACAGAACTGTTACTTGGGGCCACAGAAACGTTAATCAGGGACACAGAATTGTTACTGAGGGCCACAGAACTGTTAGGGCCACAGAATTGTTACTCGCACAGACACAGAATTGTTACTCGCACAGACACAGAATTGTTACTGAGGGCCACAGAACTGTTACTTGGGGCCACAGAAACGTTAATCAGGGACACAGAACTGTTACTGAGGGCCACAGAACTGTTACTTAGGGCCACAGAATTGTTACTCGCACAGACACAGAATTGTTACTCAGGGACACAGAACTGTTACTGAGGGCCACAGAACTGTTACTTAGGGCCACAGAATTGTTACTCGCACAGACACAGAATTGTTACTCGCACAGACACAGAATTGTTACTCAGGGACACAGAACTGTTACTGAGGGCCACAGAACTGTTACTTAGGGCCACAGAATTGTTACTCGCACAGACACAGAATTGTTACTCACACAGACACAGAATTGTTACTCAGGGACACAGAACTGTTACTGAGGGCCACAGAACTGTTACTTAGGGCCACAGAATTGTTACTCGCACAGACACAGAATTCTTACTCGCACAGACACAGAATTGTTACTCAGGGACACAGAACTGTTACTGAGGGCCACAGAACTGTTACTTAGGGCCACAGAATTGTTACTCGCACAGACACAGAATTGTTACTCGCACAGACACAGAATTGTTACTGAGGGCCACAGAACTGTTACTTGGGGCCACAGAAACGTTAATCAGGGACACAGAATTGTTACTGAGGGCCACAGAACTGTTACTTAGGGCCACAGAATTTTTACTCGCACAGACACAGAATTGTTACTGAGGGCCACAGAACTGTTACTTAGGGCCACAGAATTGTTACTCGCACAGACACAGAATTGTTACTCAGGGACACAGAATTGTTACTCAGGGACACATAATCGTTTAATTAAAGAGTATGTCAGACAACATGCAGAGGAGTGGCAGAGGAGGCAATGTTTTAGGAGCGAGCAGACGTGGCAGCAGAGGAAGGGGTCGAGGCAGCACTATTCGCAGCCAGAGGCCAGTGCTCCCGGTGTCATCCAGCGGTCGTGTCTCCACCGACAACCCTGCCGTCATCGATTGGTTGGCTCGGTCGTCTTCCTCTTCCCAGGTCACCTCTGACACCTACAGCCAACGGTCGGTGGGTACGTCAGACACAACCGTTAGTTGGCATGGCCCGGGACCAAGCCCACTGAAATCACGTGTCCTCTACCTGCCCCTGTCCTTTGGTGTTCCCTCACCAAGCGAAGTATCGCATGCTGTGGGCTCAGCCCCACTGTACAGTGAGGAAGAGCTAACAGAGGGCGGTCAGGAACGGGGGGAGACATCCGCCTTTTCAGCAGCCAGGCGAAGAAGTAGTGGCGAGGAGAGTGGCCCGGTAGCCGGTCTAGAGACAGGTCTGTCTCCTGACCCAGACGCAGCCAAGGGGGCTAGTAGTGAGGCGGAGACCCTACTTGATGATGAGGAGGTTGATCGCACTTGGCAGCCTCGTCGTCATCAGGCAATTTCTTCCGCATCATCAGGAGAAGAGGGTGGCAGCTTGGCAGTGAGCGAAACAGTCGGTGGGTTGCCCAGGAGACAGCAGCAGGGTCGCAGCAGTGTCAGTGGAGCCAAACGGCCACGGAGTAGAGCACCAGCTCCACTGCAGCCTACCACCACGGCCAGTAGTGGTGCCGGTGTGCACGGAGGAAGCAGCAGTCAGCCAGTGAGGAGTATCGGGGGCAAAGTTTCCTACTCGGCGGTGTGGCAATTTTTCGTCAAGCCGCCCGAGGAAGTAAACGTAGCCGTATGTCGACTATGTGGCCAGAAAGTCAAGCGTGGCCAGGGGGCCCATGTTGGGACTACAGCGTTGCGGCAGCATATGCAGCGTCGCCATTTGGTGGCCTGGGAAAACCGTGATAAAGATACGGCGGTTCTGCCCGCCCCAGCCCCCGCTCCATCACCCGCTCCGTTACTTGCTCTGTCACCCGACGTCAATCGCCCTCCATCAGCCAGTCAAGGCTCCAACACCTCTGCTGAGGGGAGTTGTCGCTCGTTGGCATCTTCCGCTCGTTCAGATGCTCCTTCTCCTGCTACTCCTCTTCACGGATTCCGTCAGCAGTCTTTCTTGGAATCCGTTTCCAAGAGACAACAGTTTGCGAGCACGCACCCGACGGTGCAAAAGCTGAACGTCCTCCTGTCCAAGTTGCTGGTGCTGCAGTCCCTCCCTTTCCAAGTGGTGGACTCAGCACCTTTCAGAGAAATGATGGCTTGTGCCGCGCCGCGGTGGAGAGTGCCAAGCCGTCATTTCTTCGCCAAAAAGGCAGTGCCAGCCCTGCATTCACATGTAGAAGAGATGGTGGGCCAGTCTTTGAGCATGTCGGTCTCTGCCAAAGTGCACGGCAGCGCCGACGTGTGGAGCTGTAACTACGGTCAGGGACAGTACATGTCATTTACGGCCCACTGGGTGAACGTGGTGCCGTCACAGCCGCACCAGCAACTTGGACAGGTCACGCCGCTTTTGCCTCCACGTTTGCACGTCCTTCGTCCGGCAAAGATGTCCGCCTCTACCACCTCTTCTTCCGCCGTGTCCTCAGCCGCCACCCCCGTGCCAAGTCCCATTACCCGACCGGCATATCACATGTGCAGGGCGCAACGGTGTCACGCTGTTCTGCACCTGGTATGCCTTGGCGAACGTAGTCACACAGGGGAGGAACTTCTGAGTGTAATGAACAGAGAAATCGACAGATGGCTGTCTCCGCGCAAACTGAAAATCGGAACCATGTTGACCGACAACGGAAAGAACATGGTGTCTGCTCTGCGTCAAGGAAGGTTGTGCCATGCGCCATGCATGGCTCACGTGTTCAATCTGGTTGTCAAGCGGTTCCTAAAATCCACCATCCCAATGCAAGACATCCTTAAAATGTCACGTAAACTTTGCATGCATTTCAGCCATTCCTACACCGCAAAGCACACCCTCCTTGAGCTGCAGCGGCAGAACGGAATTCCACATCATCGCCTGATCTGCGACGTTGCAACAAGGTGGAATTCAACCCTACACATGTTAGACCGCCTTTACGAGCAGCGAAAGGCCATCACCGATTTCCTGATGTTACAAGCGGATAAAGGTACTCCCCTGTGTAACTTCGATGTCAGCCATTGGCAGCTCATGTGTGACACCTGCCGCTTGCTCAGGCCCTTTGAGGAGGCCACGCTATTCGTCAGTCGGCAGGACTATGGGATGAACGACGTCATTCCTCTGTTGCACGTCCTTGAACAAATGCTGTTAACAATGGCTGGTCAGTGGCGGTAGACGTGGCGCACAGATCTCAACGCCACATGACCCCTGTGGGGGCAGGACAGGAAGAAGAGGAGGAGGTAGAGGAGGACATTTGTGCTCAGGAATTATTGAGTGAAATGGGTGGTTTTTCCACTCAGCGGACAGGAGTGGAGGAGCAGGAGCATCTGGTAGAGGAGGAGGAGACAGAGGACCCAGACGCACCGTGGCAGTATGCTGTGGAGATGGAGGCAGGGAGTCCCTCGCATTCCTTGGCACAAATGGCCCATAGCATGCTCGGTTGCTTGCGTAGCGACAGCCGAATAATAACCATCAGACAGAGGGATGACTTTTGGCTGTCCACCTTGTTGGACCCTCGCTACCGTTCCAAAATGGTGGCCTTTTACACACCTGCTGAGAGGGAGGCCAAAATAACGTACTATAAAAACGACCTATGTAGTCAGTTGATCTCTGCCTTTGTGCGCCAACGTCCATCCTCAGACACTGTGGGCCCTGTGCGCTCGCGTTCCGCTGCCACGGCAGCAGGGGAGGGGTGGGGTGGTAGGAGCAGTGGCAGCTCCACCAGCAGCGGCTGCCTCAGTCTGCAGTCGATGATGAGTAGCTTTCTTCACCAGCGCAGTGAGGAAACTACTAACCAGCCGCAGCAGCAGCAGCAGCAGCATCAGGTGGACTTGGAGCAGGACCTCAAACAACAGCCTTGGGCCTACTTGGACAGCACCCTGCCAACCAAGGTAGACAATGCCCTTGACTACTGGTCAACGAAACTTGACCTTTGGCCCCAACTAGCTGAATTTGCCCTTGAAAGGCTGTCATGCCCGGCCAGTAGCGTGGCATCGGAGCGCGTGTTTAGTGCGGCAGGAGGTATTGTAACTCCGCGGAGGACACGACTGTCCACCCAAAGTGTGGAGAGACTCACGTTTGTGAAAATGAATCAGGCGTGGATTAGTCTGGATTTCAAACCACCAGTTCCTGACACAACTGACTAAATCCGCCATGAATCATGCCTCAAACATGTGCCACTTTGAGGTCTCCTCACACACTGCTGGTGTGTTGAATTTTTTGACATAGGGTGCTGGCAGATTACGGGCCTCCCATTGCTGCTGCCAGGCCCCTAATCTGCCATAGGCCCCTATATACCGCCTCCTCATGCTGCTGCCAGGTCCAGAGTCTCTCATGGGTCCCTGTACGGCCTCCCATTGCTGCTGTCTCCATCGCCACACTCTGCCATGTGCCACTTTCAGGTCTCCTCACACACTGCTGGTGTGTAGAATTTTTTGACATAGGGTGCTGGCAGATTACGGGCCTCCCATTGCTGCTGCCAGGCCCCTAATCTGCCATAGGCCCCTATATACCGCCTCCTCATGCTGCTGCCAGGTCCAGAGTCTCTCATGGGTCCCTGTACGGCCTCCCATTGCTGCTGTCTCCATCGCCACACTCTGCCATGTGCCACTTTCAGGTCTCCTCACACTGCTGGTGTGTAGAATTTTTTGACATAGGGTGCTGGCAGATTACGGGCCTCCCATAGCTGCTGCCAGGCCCCTAATCTGCCATAGGCCCCTATATACCGCCTCCTCATGCTGCTGCCAGGTCCAGAGTCTCTCATGGGTCCCTGTACGGCCTCCCATTGCTGCTGTCTCCATCGCCACACTCTGCCATGTGCCACTTTCAGGTCTCCTCACACTGCTGGTGTGTAGAATTTTTTGACATAGGGTGCTGGCAGATTACGGGCCTTCCATAGCTGCTGCCAGGCCCCTAATCTGCCATAGGCCCCTATATACCGCCTCCTCATGCTGCTGCCAGGTCCAGAGTCTCTCATGGGTCCCTGTACGGCCTCCCATTGCTGCTGTCTCCATCGCCACACTCTGCCATGTGCCACTTTCAGGTCTCCTCACACTGCTGGTGTGTAGAATTTTTTGACATAGGGTGCTGGCAGATTACGGGCCTCCCATAGCTGCTGCCAGGCCCCTAATCTGCCATAGGCCCCTATATACCGCCTCCTCATGCTGCTGCCAGGTCCAGAGTCTCTCATGGGTCCCTGTACGGCCTCCCATTGCTGCTGTCTCTATCGCCACACTCTGCCATGTGCCACTTTCAGGTCTCCTCACACTGCTGGTGTGTAGAATTTTTTGACATAGGGTGCTGGCAGATTACGGGCCTCCCATAGCTGTTGCCAGGCCCCTAATCTGCCATAGGCCCCTATATACCGCCTCCTCATGCTGCTGCCAGGTCCAGAGTCTCTCGTGGGTCCCTGTACGGCCTCCCATTGCTGCTGTCTCCATCGCCTCACTCTGCCATGTGCCACTTTCAGGTCTCCTCACACTGCTGGTGTGTAGAATTTTTTGACATAGGGTGCTGGCAGATTACGGGCCTCCCATAGCTGCTGCCAGGCCCCTAATCTGCCATAGGCCCCTATATACCGCCTCCTCATGCTGCTGCCAGGTCCAGAGTCTCTCATGGGTCCCTGTACGGCCTCCCATTGCTGCTGTCTCCATCGCCACACTCTGCCATGTGCCACTTTCAGGTCTCCTCACACTGCTGGTGTGTAGAATTTTTTGACATAGGGTGCTGGCAGATTACGGGCCTCCCATAGCTGCTGCCAGGCCCCTAATCTGCCATAGGCCCCTATATACCGCCTCCTCATGCTGCTGCCAGGTCCAGAGTCTCTCATGGGTCCCTGTACGGCCTCCCATTGCTGCTGTCTCCATCGCCACACTCTGCCATGTGCCACTTTCAGGTCTCCTCACACTGCTGGTGTGTAGAATTTTTTGACATAGGGTGCTGGCAGATTACGGGCCTCCCATAGCTGCTGCCAGGCCCCTAATCTGCCATAGGCCCCTATATACCGCCTCCTCATGCTGCTGCCAGGTCCAGAGTCTCTCATGGGTCCCTGTACGGCCTCCCATTGCTGCTGTCTCCATCGCCACACTCTGCCATGTGCCACTTTCAGGTCTCCTCACACACTGCTGGTGTGTAGAATTTTTTGACATAGGATGCTGGCAGATTACGGGCCTCCTATAGCTGCTGCCAGGCCCCTAATCTGCCATAGGCCCCTATATACCGCCTCCTCATGCTGCTGCCAGGTCCAGAGTCTCTCATGGGTCCCTGTACGGCCTCCCATTGCTGCTGTCTCCATCGCCACACTCTGCCATGTGCCACTTTCAGGTCTCCTCACACACTGCTGGTGTGTAGAATTTTTTGACATAGGGTGCTGGCAGATTACGGGCCTCCCATTACTGCTGCCAGGCCCCTAATCTGCCATGGGCCCCTATACCGCCTCCTCATGCTGCTGCCAAGTCCAGAGTCTCTCATGGGTCCCTGTACGGCCTCCCATTGCTGCTGTCTCCATCGCCACACTCTGCCATGTGCCACTTTCAGGTCTCCTCACACACTGCTGGTGTGTAGAATTTTTTGACATAGGGTGCTGGCAGATTACGGGCCTCCTATAGCTGCTGCCAGGCCCCTAATCTGCCATAGGCCCCTATATACCGCCTCCTCATGCTGCTGCCAGGTCCACAGTGTCTCATGCCATGTGCCACTTTCAGGTCTCCTCACACTGCTGGTGTGTTGAATTTTTTGACATAGGGTGCTGGCAGATTACGGGCCTCCCATAGCTGCTGCCAGGCCCCTAATCTGCCATAGGCCCCTATATACCGCCTCCTCATGCTGCTGCCAGGTCCAGAGTGTCTCATGGTTCCCTGTACGGCCTCCCATTGCTGCTGTCTCCATCGCCACACTCTGCCATGTGCCACTTTCAGGTCTCCTCACACTGCTGGTGTGTAGAATTTTTTGACATAGGGTGCTGGCAGATTACGGGCCTCCTATAGCTGCTGCCAGGCCCCTAATCTGCCATAGGCCCCTATATACCGCCTCCTCATGCTGCTAACAGGTCCAGAGTCTCTCATGGGTCCCTGTACGGCCTCCCATTGCTGTTGTCTCCATCGCCACACTCTGCCATGTGCCACTTTCAGGTCTCCTCACACACTGCTGGTGTGTAGAATTTTTTGACATAGGGTGCTGGCAGATTACGGGCCTCCCATTGCTGCTGCCAGGCCCCTAATCTGCCATAGGCCCCTATATACCGCCTCCTCATGCTGCTGCCAGGTCCAGAGTCTCTCATGGGTCCCTGTACGGCCTCTCATTGCTGCTGTCTCCATCGCCACACTCTGCCATGTGCCACTTTCAGGTCTCCTCACACTGCTGGTGTGTAGAATTTTTTGACATAGGGTGCTGGCAGATTACGGGCCTCCCATAGCTGCTGCCAGGCCCCTAATCTGCCATAGGCCCCTATATACCGCCTCCTCATGCTGCTGCCAGGTCCAGAGTCTCTCATGGGTCCCTGTACGGCCTCCCATTGCTGCTGTCTCCATCGCCACACTCTGCCATGTGCCACTTTCAGGTCTCCTCACACTGCTGGTGTGTAGAATTTTTTGACATAGGGTGCTGGCAGATTACGGGCCTCCCATAGCTGCTGCCAGGCCCCTAATCTGCCATAGGCCCCTATATACCGCCTCCTCATGCTGCTGCCAGGTCCAGAGTCTCTCATGGGTCCCTGTACGGCCTCCCATTGCTGCTGTCTCCATCGCCACACTCTGCCATGTGCCACTTTCAGGTCTCCTCACACACTGCTGGTGTGTAGAATTTTTTGACATAGGGTGCTGGCAGATTACGGGCCTCCTATAGCTGCTGCCAGGCCCCTAATCTGCCATAGGCCCCTATATACCGCCTCCTCATGCTGCTGCCAGGTCCAGAGTCTCTCATGGGTCCCTGTACGGCCTCCCATTACTGCTGTCTCCATCGCCACACTCTGCCATGTGCCACTTTCAGGTCTCCTCACACACTGCTGGTGTGTAGAATTTTTTGACATAGGGTGCTGGCAGATTACGGGCCTCCCATAGCTGCTGCCAGGCCCCTAATCTGCCATAGGCCCCTATATACCGCCTCCTCATGCTGCTGCCAGGTCCAGAGTCTCTCATGGGTCCCTGTACGGCCTCCCATTGCTGCTGTCTCCATCGCCACACTCTGCCATGTGCCACTTTCAGGTCTCCTCACACTGCTGGTGTGTAGAATTTTTTGACATAGGGTGCTGGCAGATTATGGGCCTCCTATAGCTGCTGCCAGGCACCTAATCTGCCATAGGCCCCTATATACCGCCTCCTCATGCTGCTGCCAGGTCCAGAGTGTCTCATGCCATGTGCCACTTTCAGGTCTCCTCACACTGCTGGTGTGTTGAATTTTTTGACATAGGGTGCTGGCAGATTACGGGCCTCCCATAGCTGCTGCCAGGCCCCTAATCTGCCATAGGCCCCTATATACCGCCTCCTCATGCTGCTGCCAGGTCCAGAGTCTCTCATGGGTCCCTGTACGGCCTCCCATTGCTGCTGTATCCATTGCCACACTCTGCCATGTGCCACTTTCAGGTCTCCTCACACTGCTGGTGTGTAGAATTTTTTGACATAGGGTGCTGGCAGATTACGGGCCTCCTATAGCTGCTGCCAGGCCCCTAATCTGCCATAGGCCCCTATATACCGCCTCCTCATGCTGCTGCCAGGTCCAGAGTCTCTCATGGGTCCCTGTACGGCCTCCCATTGCTGCTGTCTCCATCGCCACACTCTGCCATGTGCCACTTTCAGGTCTCCTCACACACTGCTGGTGTGTAGAATTTTTTGACATAGGGTGCTGGCAGATTACGGGCCTCCCATTGCTGCTGCCAGGCCCCTAATCTGCTATGGGCCCCTATACCGCCTCCTCATGCTGCTGCCAAGTCCAGAGTCTCTCATGGGTCCCTGTACGGCCTCCCATTGCTGCTGTCTCCATCGCCACACTCTGCCATGTGCCACTTTCAGGTCTCCTCACACACTGCTGGTGTGTAGAATTTTTTGACATAGGGTGCTGGCAGATTACGGGCCTCCCATAGCTGCTGCCAGGCCCCTAATCTGCCATGGGCCCCTATATACCGCCTCCTCATGCTGCTGCCAGGTCCACAGTGTCTCATGCCATGTGCCACTTTCAGGTCTCCTCACACTGCTGGTGTGTTGAATTTTTTGACATAGGGTGCTGGCAGATTATGGGCCTCCTATAGCTGCTGCCAGGCCCCTAATCTGCCATAGGCCCCTATATACCGCCTCCTCATGCTGCTGCCAGGTCCAGAGTCTCTCATGGTTCCCTGTACGGCCTCCCATTGCTGCTGTCTCCATCGCCACACTCTGCCATGTGCCACTTTCAGGTCTCCTCACACACTGCTGGTGTGTAGAATTTTTTGACATAGGGTGCTGGCAGATTACAGGCCTCCCATAGCTGCTGCCAGGCCCCTAATCTGCCATGGGCCCCTATATACCGCCTCCTCATGCTGCTGCCAGGTCCACAGTGTCTCATGCCATGTGCCACTTTCAGGTCTCCTCACACTGCTGGTGTGTTGAATTTTTTGACATAGGGTGCTGGCAGATTATGGGCCTCCTATAGCTGCTGCCAAGCCCCTAATCTGCCATAGGCCCCTATATACCGCCTCCTCATGCTGCTGTCAGGTCCAGAGTCTCTCATGGTTCCCTGTACGGCCTCCCATTGCTGCTGTCTCCATCGCCACACTCTGCCATGTGCCACTTTCAGGTCTCCTCACACTGCTGGTGTGTAGAATTTTTTGACATAGGGTGCTGGCAGATTACGGGCCTCCCATTGCTGCTGCCAGGCCCCTAATCTGCCATGGGCCCCTATACCGCCTCCTCATGCTGCTGCCAAGTCCAGAGTCTCTCATGGGTCCCTGTACGGCCTCCCATTGCTGCTGTCTCCATCGCCACACTCTGCCATGTGCCACTTTCAGGTCTCCTCACACACTGCTGGTGTGTAGAATTTTTTGACATAGGGTGCTGGCAGATTACGGGCCTCCCATTGCTGCTGCCAGGCCCCTAATCTGCCATGGGCCCCTATACCGCCTCCTCATGCTGCTGCCAAGTCCAGAGTCTCTCATGGGTCCCTGTACGGCCTCCCATTGCTGCTGTCTCCATCGCCACACTCTGCCATGTGCCACTTGCAGGTCTCCTCACACACTGCTGGTGTGTAGAATTTTTTGACATAGGGTGCTGGCAGATTACGTGCCTCCCATTGCTGCTGCCAGGCCCCTAATCTGCCATGGGCCCCTATACCGCCTCCTCATGCTGCTGCCAAGTCCAGAGTCTCTCATGGGTCCCTGTACGGCCTCCCATTGCTGCTGTCTCCATCGCCACACTCTGCCATGTGCCACTTTCAGGTCTCCTCACACACTGCTGGTGTGTAGAATTTTTTGACATAGGGTGCTGGCAGATTACGGGCCTCCCATTGCTGCTGCCAGGCCCCTAATCTGCCATGGGCCCCTATACCGCCTCCTCATGCTGCTGCCAAGTCCAGAGTCTCTCATGGGTCCCTGTACGGCCTCCCATTGCTGCTGTCTCCATCGCCACACTCTGCCATGTGCCACTTTCAGGTCTCCTCACACACTGCTGGTGTGTAGAATTTTTTGACATAGGGTGCTGGCAGATTACGGGCCTCCCATAGCTGCTGCCAGGCCCCTAATCTGCCATGTGCCCCTATATACCGCCTCCTCATGCTGCTGCCAGGTCCACAGTGTCTCATGCCATGTGCCACTTTCAGGTCTCCTCACACACTGCTGGTGTGTTGAATTTTTTGACATAGGGTGCTGGCAGATTACGGGCCTCCTATAGCTGCTGCCAGGCCCCTAATCTGCCATAGGCCTCTATATACCGCCTCCTCATGCTGCTGCCAAGTCCTGAGTCTGTCATGGGCCCCTATACCGCCTCCTCATGCTGCTGCCAGGTCCACAGTCTCTCATGCCATGTGCCACTTTCAGGTCTCCTCACACTGCTGGTGTGTTGAATTTTTTGACATAGGGTGCTGGCAGATTACGGGCCTCCCATAGCTGCTGCCAGGCCCCTAATCTGCCATGGGCCCCTATACCGACTCCTCATGCTGTGACGTTGCAACAAGGTGGAATTCAACCCTACATATGTTAGACCGCCTTTACGAACAGCAAAAGGCCATCACAGATTTCCTGATGTTAAAAGCGGATAAAGGTACTCCCTGTGTAACTTAGATGTCAGCCATTGGCAGCTCATGCGTGACACCTGCGCTTGCTCAGGCCCTTTGAGGAGGCCACGCTATTCGTGAGTCGGCAGGACTATGGGATGAACGACGTCATTCCTCTGTTGCACGTCCTGGAACAAATGCTGTTAACAATGGCTGGTCAGGGTGCGGTAGACGTGGCGCACAGATCTCAACGCCACATGACCCGTGTGGGGGCAGGACAGGAAGAAGATGAGGAGGTAGAGGAGGACATTGGTGCTCAGGAATTATTGAGTGAAATGGGTGGTTTTTCCACTCATCGGACAGGAGTGGAGGAGCAGGAGCATCTGGTAGAGGAGGAGGAGGAGGAGGAGACAGAGGACCCAGACGCACCGTGGCAGTATGCTGTGGAGATGGAGGCAGGGAGTCCCTCGCATTCCTTGGCACAAATGGCCCATAGCATGCTCGGTTGCTTGCGTAGCGACAGCCGAATAATAACCATCAGACAGAGGGATGACTTTTGGCTGTCCACCTTGTTGGACCCTCGCTACCGTTCAAAAATGGTGGCCTTTTTCACACCTGCTGAGAGGGAGGCCAAAATAACGTACTATAAAAACCACCTATGTAGTCAGCTGGTCTCTGCCTGTCTGCGCCAACGTCCATCCTCAAACACTGTGGGCCCTGTGCGCTCGCGTTCCGCTGCCATGGCAGCAGGGGAGGGGTGGGGTGGTAGGAGCAGTGGCAGCTCCACCAGCAGCGGCTGCCTCAGTCTGCAGTCGATGATGAGTAGCTTTCTTCACCAGCGCAGTGAGGAAACTACTAACCAGCCGCAGCAGCAGCAGCAGCAGCAGCAGCAGCATCAGGTGGACCTGGAGCAGGACCTCAAACAACAGGCTTAGGCCTACTTGGACAGCACCCTGCCAACCGAGGTAGACAATCCCCTTGACTACTGGGCAACAAAACTTGACCTTTGGCCCCAACTAGCTGAATTTGCCCTTGAAAGGCTGTCATGCCCGGCCAGTAGCGTGGCATCGGAGCGCGTGTTTAGTGCGGCAGGAGGTATTGCAACTCCGCGGAGGACACGACTGTCCACCCAAAGTGTGGAGAGACTGACGTTTGTGAAAATGAATCAGGCGTGGATTAGTCTGGATTTCAAACCACCAGTTCCTGACACAACTGACTAAATCTGCAATGAATCATGCCCCAAACATGTGCCACTTTCAGGTCTCCTCACACTGCTGGTGTGTTACATTTTTTGTCATAGGGTGCTGGCAGATTACGGGCCTCCCATAGCTGCTGCCAGGCCCCTAATCTGCCATGGGCCCCTATACCGCCTCCTCATGCTGCTGCCAAGTCCAGAGTCTCTCATGGGTCCCTGTACGGCCTCCCATTGCTGCTGTCTCCATCGCCACACTCTGCCATGTGCCACTTTCAGGTCTCCTCACACTGCTGGTGTATTCCATTTTTTGTCATAGGGTGCTGGCAGATTACGGGCCTCCCATAGCTGCTGCCAGGCCCCTAATCTGCCATGGGCCCCTATACCGCCTCCTCATGCTGCTGCCAGGTCCAGAGTCTCTCATGGGTCCCTGTACGGCCTCCCATTGCTGCTGTCTCCATCGCCACACTCTGCCATGTGCCACTTTCAGGTCTCCTCACACTGCTGGTGGGTTCCATTTTTTGTCATAGGGTGCTGGCAGATTACGGGCCTCCCATAGCTGCTGCCAGGCCCCTAATCTGCCATGGGCCCCCGTACCGACTCCTCATGCTGCTGCCAGGCCCGTAATCTGTCATGGGCCCCTGTTGTCGCTTGTTGGCATATTCCGATCGTTCAGATGCTCCTTCTCCTGCTACTCCTCTTCACGGATTCCATCAGCAGTCTTTCTTGGAATCCGTTTCCAAGAGACAACAGTTTGCGAGCACGCACCAGACGGTGCAGAAGCTGAACGTCCTCCTGTCCAAGTTGCTGCTGCCAGGCTCGTAATCTGTCATGCGCCCCTGTACCGCCTCCTCATGCTGCTGCCAGGTCCAGAGTGTGTCATGGGCCCCCGTACCGACTCCTCATGCTGCTGCCAGGCCCGTAATCTGTCATGGGCCCCTGTACCGCCTCCCCATGCTGCTGCCAGGTCCAGAGTGTGTCATGGGTCCCTGTACGGCCTCCCATTGCTGCTGCCAGGCCCGTAATCTGCCATGGGCCCCCGTTCCGACTCCTCATGCTGCTGCCAGGCCCGTAATCTGCCATGGGCCCCTGTACCGCCTCCTCATGCTGCTGCCAGGTCCAGAGTGTGTCATGGGTCCTTGTACGGCCTCCCATTGCTGCTGTCTCTATCGCCACACTCTGCCATGTGCCACTTTCAGGTCTCCTCACACTGCTGGTGGTTTCCATTTTTGTCATAGGGTGCTGTATGGCCTCCCATTGCTGCTGCCTCCACCGCCACACTGTGGCTCCACACTCTGGTTTTGGCCCCGTGACTGCCCAAATGAGTGAAGTGTGCGGTGATTCTAAGATCGACGGCACTCACCTGCATGTCATACTGACTGACAGTATTATTTCTCTTCCCCAGCAGACTCCAAGGGCATTTAAATTAAA
Source organism: Staurois parvus (assembly GCF_062004578.1). NCBI lineage: Eukaryota > Metazoa > Chordata > Amphibia > Anura > Ranidae > Staurois > Staurois parvus. The sequence goes on along the minus strand of NW_028320062.1, from coordinate 240,243 downwards.
GGTACAGTGTTCAGCACTAATATTAAGTCTCTCTGAAGCCTAGAAACACCCTTTTTTAAGTTAAATTCACTGCGAATATATTCGGCTCGAATCGAAATTTTTCCACAAATTCGCCGAATCAGTCGAATCGAATTTTTGAATACTTCGCTCATCTCTAGTCCTGATCATATGTAGGTTTACCATCGATGTACCTTTCTGATATGCTTTTTTTTTTTTTTTTTCCTTATCTTTTTTAAAAACTATACTGTTTGTACTCACATGAAAACCAATAAAAATTGTTAATACAAAAAAAAATCCATATACACGCCGGGTGGCGGTAATATTTTTTGGGTGATTAGTGCATTCCAGTGACATAAACGTACAGTTTCCAGCCAACGGCAAGCTGCAATTGACCGATTGTGCTAAATAAACTGACTTTCTGCTTCACAACCACTATTGTACGTTCAAAGAGTTAGATCCATTTACACGCCGGGTGGCGGTAATATTTTTTGGGTGATTAGTGCATTCCAGTGACATAAACGTACAGTTTCCAGCCAACGGCAAGCTGCAATTGACCGATTGTGCTAAATAAACTGACTTTCTGCTTCACAACCACTATTGTACGTTCAAAGAGTTAAATCCATTTACACGCCGGCTGGCGGTAATATTTTTTGGGTGATTAGTGCATTCCAGTGACATAAACGTACAGTTTCCAGCCAACGGCAAGCTGCAATTGACCGATTGTGCTAAATAAACTGACTTTCTGCTTCACAACCACTATTGTACGTTCAAAGAGTTAAATCCATTTACATGCCGGCTGGCGGTAATATTTTTTGGGTGATTAGTGCATTCCAGTGACAGAAACGTACAGTTTCCAGCCAACGGCAAGCTGCAATTGACCAATTGTGCTAAATAAACTGACTTTCTGCTTCACAACCACTATTGTACGTTCAAAGAGTTAAATCCATATACACGCCGGGTGGCGGTAATATTTTTTGGGTGATTAGTGCATTCCAGTGACATAAACGTACAGTTTCCAGCCAACGGCAAGCTGCAATTGACCGATTGTGCTAAATAAACTGACTTTCTGCTTCACAACCACTATTGTACGTTCAAAGAGTTAAATCCATTTACACGCCGGCTGGCGGTAATATTTTTTGGGTGATTAGTGCATTCCAGTGATATAAACGTACAGTTTCCAGCCAACGGAAAGCTGCAATTGACCGATTGTGCTAAATAAACTGACTTTCTGCTTCACAACCACTATTGTACGTTCAAAGAGTTAAATCCATTTACACGCCGGCTGGCGGTAATATTTTTTGGGTGATTAGTGCATTCCAGTGACATAAACGTACAGTTTCCAGCCAACGGCAAGCTGCAATTGACCGATTGTGCTAAATAAACTGACTTTCTGCTTCACAACCACTATTGTATGTTCAAAGAGTTAAATCCATTTACACGCCGGCTGGCGGTAATATTTTTTGGGTGATTAGTGCATTCCAGTGACATAAACGTACAGTTTACAGCCAACGGCAAGCTGCAATTGACCGATTGTGTACAATAAACTGACTTTCTGCTTCACAACCACTATTGTACGTTCAAAGAGTTAAATCCATATACACGCCGGGTGGCGGTAATATTTTTTGGGTGATTAGTGCATTCCAGTGACATAAACGTACAGTTTCCAGCCAACGGCAAGCTGCAATTGACCGATTGTGCTAAATAAACTGACTTTCTGCTTCACACCACTATTGTACGTTCAAAGAGTTAAATCCATTTACACGCCGGCTGGCGGTAATATTTTTTGGGTGATTAGTGCATTCCAGTAACATAAACGTACAGTTTCCAGCCAACGGCAAGCTGCAATTGACCGATTGTGCTAAATAAACTGACTTTCTGCTTCACACCACTATTGTACGTTCAAAGAGTTAAATCCATTTACACGCCGGCTGGCGGTAATATTTTTTGGGTGATTAGTGCATTCCAGTAACATAAACGTACAGTTTCCAGCCAACGGCAAGCTGCAATTGACCGATTGTGCTAAATAAACTGACTTTCTGCTTCACAACCACTATTGTACGTTCAAAGAGTTAAATCCATTTACACGCCGGCTGGCGGTAATATTTTTTGGGTGATTAGTGCATTTCAGTGACAGAAACGTACAGTTTCCAGCCAACGGCAAGCTGCAATTGACCGATTGTGCTAAATAAACTGACTTTCTGCTTCACAACCACTATTGTACGTTCAAAGAGTTAAATCCATTTACACGCCGGCTGGCGGTAATATTTTTTGGGTCATTAGTGCATTCCAGTAACATAAACGTACAGTTTCCAGCCAACGGCAAGCTGCAATTGACCGATTGTGTACAATAAACTGACTTTCTGCTTCACAACCACTATTGAACGTTCAAAGAGTTAGATCCATTTACACGCCGGCTGGCGGTAATATTTTTTGGGTGATTAGTGCATTTCAGTGACAGAAACGTACAGTTTCCAGCCAACGGCAAGCTGCAATTGACCAATTGTGCTAAATAAACTGACTTTCTGCTTCACAACCACTATTGTACGTTCAAAGAGTTAAATCCATATACACGCCGGGTGGCGGTAATATTTTTTGGGTGATTAGTGCATTCCAGTGACATAAACGTACAGTTTCCAGCCAACGGCAAGCTGCAATTGACCGATTGTGCTAAATAAACTGACTTTCTGCTTCACAACCACTATTGTACGTTCAAAGAGTTAAATCCATTTACACGCCGGCTGGCGGTAATATTTTTTGGGTGATTAGTGCATTTCAGTGACAGAAACGTACAGTTTCCAGCCAACGGCAAGCTGCAATTGACCGATTGTGCTTAATAAACTGACTTTCTGCTTCACAACCACTATTGTACGTTCAAAGAGTTAAATCCATTTACACGCCGGCTGGCGGTAATATTTTTTGGGTCATTAGTGCATTCCAGTAACATAAACGTACAGTTTCCAGCTAACGGCAAGCTGCAATTGACCGATTGTGTACAATAAACTGACTTTCTGCTTCACAACCACTATTGTACGTTCAAAGAGTTAAATCCATTTACACGCCGGCTGGCGGTAATATTTTTTGGGTGATTAGTGCATTTCAGTGACAGAAACGTACAGTTTCCAGCCAACGGCAAGCTGCAATTGACCGATTGTGCTAAATAAACTGACTTTCTGCTTCACAACCACTATTGTACGTTCAAAGAGTTAAATCCATATACACGCCGGGTGGCGGTAATATTTTTTGGGTGATTAGTGCATTCCAGTGACATAAACGTACAGTTTCCAGCCAACGGCAAGCTGCAATTGACCGATTGTGCTAAATAAACTGACTTTCTGCTTCACAACCACTATTGTACGTTCAAAGAGTTAGATCCATTTACACGCCGGCTGGCGGTAATATTTTTTGGGTGATTAGTGCATTCCAGTGACAGAAACGTACAGTTTCCAGCCAACGGCAAGCTGCAATTAACCGTTTGTGCTAAATAAACTGATTTCTGCTTCACAACCACTATTGTACGTTCAAAGAGTTAAATCCATTTACACGCCGGCTGGCGGTAATATTTTTTGGGTGATTAGTGCATTCCAGTAACATAAACGTACAGTTTCCAGCCAACGGCAAGCTGCAATTGACCGATTGTGCTAAATAAACTGACTTTCTGCTTCACAACCACTATTGTACGTTCAAAGAGTTAAATCCATTTACACGCCGGCTGGCGGTAATATTTTTTGGGTGATTAGTGCATTTCAGTGACAGAAACGTACAGTTTCCAGCCAACGGCAAGCTGCAATTGACCGATTGTGCTAAATAAACTGACTTTCTGCTTCACAACCACTATTGTACGTTCAAAGAGTTAAATCCATATACACGCCGGGTGGCGGTAATATTTTTTGGGTGATTAGTGCATTCCAGTGACATAAACGTACAGTTTCCAGCCAACGGCAAGCTGCAATTGACCGATTGTGCTAAATAAACTGACTTTCTGCTTCACAACCACTATTGTACGTTCAAAGAGTTAGATCCATTTACACGCCGGGTGGCGGTAATATTTTTTGGGTGATTAGTGCATTCCAGTGACATAAACGTACAGTTTCCAGCCAAAGGCAAGCTGCAATTGACCGATTGTGCTAAATAAACTGACTTTCTGCTTCACAACCACTATTGTACGTTCAAAGAGTTAAATCCATTTACACGCCGGCTGGCGGTAATATTTTTTGGGTGATTAGTGCATTCCAGTGACATAAACGTACAGTTTCCAGCCAACGGCAAGCTGCAATTGACCGATTGTGCTAAATAAACTGACTTTCTGCTTCACAACCACTATTGTACGTTCAAAGAGTTAAATCCATTTACACGCCGGCTGGCGGTAATATTTTTTGGGTGATTAGTGCATTCCAGTGACATAAACGTACAGTTTCCAGCCAACGGCAAGCTGCAATTGACCGATTGTGCTAAATAAACTGACTTTCTGCTTCACAACCACTATTGTACGTTCAAAGAGTTAAATCCGGTTTTATTTTTGGGGTGCTTATTGAATTAAAGAGTATGTCAGACAACACGCAGAGGAGTGGCAGAGGAGGCAATGTTTCAAGAGCGAGCAGACGTGGCAGCAGAGGAAGGGGTCGAGGCAGCACTAGTCGCAGCCAGAGGCCAGTGCTCCCGGTGTCATCCAGCGGTCGTGTCTCCACCGACAACCCTGCCGTCATCGATTGGTTGGCTCGGTCGTCTTCCTCTTCCCAGGTCACCTCTGACACCTACAGCCAACGGTCGGTGGGTACGTCAGACACAACCGTTAGTTGGCATGGCCCGGGAGCAAGCCCACTGAAATCACGTGTCCTCGACCTGGCCCTGTCCTTTGCTGTTCCCTCACCAAGCGAAGTATCGCATGCTGTGGGCTCAGCCCCACTGTACAGTGAGGAAGAGCTAACAGAGGGCGGTCAGGAACGGGGGGAGACATCCGCCTCTTCAGCAGCCAGGCGAAGAAGTACTGGCGAGGAGAGTGGCTCGGTAGCCGGTCTAGAGACAGGTCTGTCTCCTGACCCACACGCAGCCGAGGGGGCTAGTAGGGACGCGGAGACCCTAATTGATGATGATGAGGCTGATCGCACTTGGCAGCCTTGTCGTCATCAGGCTATTGCTTCCGCATCATCAGGAGAAGAGGGTGCCAGCTTGCCAGCGAGCAAAACAGTCGGTGGGTTGCCCAGGAGGCAGCAGGGTCGCAGCAGTGTCAGTGGAGCCAAACGGCCACGGAGTACAGCACCAGCTCCACTGCAGCCTACCACCACGGCCAGTAGTGGTGCCGGTGTGCACGGAGGAAGTAGCAGTCAGCCAGTGAGGAGTAGCGGGGGCAAAGTTTCCTACTCGGCGGTGTGGCAATTTTTCGTCAAGCCACCCGAAGGAAGTAAACGTAGCCGTATGTCGACTATGTGGCCAGAAAGTCAAGCGTGGCCAGGGGGCCAATGTTGGGACTACAGCGTTGCGTCAGCATATGCAGCGTCGCCATTCGGTGGCCTGGGAAAACCGTGATAAAGATACGGCGGTTCTGCCTGCCCCAGCCCCCGCTCCATCACCCGCTCCGTTACTTGCTCTGTCACCCGACGTCAATCGCCCTCTATCAGCCAGTCAAGGCTCCAACACCTCTGCTGAGGGGAGTTGTCGCTCGTTGGCATCTTCCGCTCGTTCAGATGCTCCTTCTCCTGCTACTCCTCTTCACGGATTCCGTCAGCAGTCTTTCTTGGAATCCATTTCCAAGAGACAACAGTTTGCGAGCATGCACCCGACGGTGCAGAAGCTGAACGTCCTCCTGTCCAAGTTGCTGGTGCTGCAGTCCCTCCCTTTCCAAGTGGTGGACTCAGCACCTTTCCGAGAAATGATGGCTTGTGCCGCGCCGCGGTGGAGAGTGCCAAGCCGGCATTTCTTCGCCAAAAAGGCAGTGCCAGCCCTGCATTCACATGTAGAAGAGATGGTGGGCCAGTCTTTGAGCATGTCGGTCTCTGCCAAAGTGCACGGCAGCGCCGACGTGTGGAGCTGTAACTACGGTCAGGGACAGTACATGTCATTTACGGCCCACTGGGTGAACGTGGTGCCGGCACAGCCGCACCAGCAACTTGGACAGGTCACGCCGCTTTTGCCTCCACGTTTGCACGTCCTTGGTCCAGCAAAGATGTCCGCCTCTACCACCTCTTCTTCCGCCGTGTCCTCAGCCGCCACCCCCGTGCCAAGTCCCATTACCCGACCGGCATATCACATGTGCAGGGCGCAACGGTGTCACGCTGTGCTGCACCTGGTATGCCTTGGCGAACGTAGTCACACAGGGGAGGAACTTCTGAGTGTAATGAACAGAGAAATCGACAGATGGCTGTCTCCGCGCAAACTGAAAATCGGAACCATGTTGACCGACAACGGAAAGAACATGGTGTCTGCTCTGCGTCAAGGAAGGTTGTGCCATGCGCCATGCATGGCTCACGTGTTCAATCTGGTTGTCAAGCGGTTCCTAAAATCCACCATCCCACTGCAAGACATCCTTAAAATGTCACGTAAACTTTGCATGCATTTCAGCCATTCCTACACCGCAAAGCACACCCTCCTTGAGCTGCAGCGGCAGAACGGAATTCCACAGCATCGCCTGATCTGCGACGTTGCAACAAGGTGGAATTCAACCCTACATATGTTAGACCGCCTTTACGAACAGCGAAAGGCCATCACCGATTTCCTGATGTTAAAAGCGGATAAAGGTACTCCCCTGTGTAACTTAGATGTCAGCCATTGGCAGCTCATGCGTGACACCTGCCGCTTGCTCAGGCCCTTTGAGGAGGCCACGCTATTCGTGAGTCGGCAGGACTATGGGATGAACGACGTCATTCCTCTGTTGCACGTCCTGGAACAAATGCTGTTAACAATGGCTGGTCAGGGTGCGGTAGACGTGGCGCACAGATCTCAACGCCACATGACCCCTGTGGGGGCAGGACAGGAAGAAGAGGAGGAGGTAGAGGAGGACATTGGTGCTCAGGAATTATTGAGTGAAATGGGTGGTTTTTCCACTCAGCAGACAGGAGTGGAGGAGCAGGAGCATCTGGTAGAGGAGGAGGAGGAGACAGAGGACCCAGACGCACCGTGGCAGTATGCTGTGGAGATGGAGGCAGGGAGTCCCTCGCATTCCTTGGCACAAATGGCCCATAGCATGCTCGGTTGCTTGCGTAGCGACAGCCGAATAATAACCATCAGACAGAGGGATGACTTTTGGCTGTCCACCTTGTTGGACCCTTGCTACCGTTCAAAAATGGTGGCCTTTTTCACACCTGCTGAGAGGGAGGCCAAAATAAAGTACTATAAAAACCACCTATGTAGTCAGTTGGTCTCTGCCTTTCTGCGCCAACGTCCATCCTCAGACACTGTGGGCCCTGTGCGCTCGCGTTCCGCTGCCATGGCAGCAGGGGAGGGGTGGGGTGGTAGGAGCAGTGGCAGCTCCACCAGCAGCGGCTGCCTCAGTCTGCAGTCGATGATGAGTAGCTTTCTTCACCAGCGCAGTGAGGAAACTACTAACCAGCCGCAGCAGCAGCAGCATCAGGTGGACCTGGAGCAGGACCTCAAACAACAGGCTTGGGCCTACTTGGACAGCACCCTGCCAACCGAGGTAGACAATCCCCTTGACTACTGGGCAACGAAACTTGACCTTTGGCCCCAACTAGCTGAATTTGCCCTTGAAAGGCTGTCATGCCCGGCCAGTAGCGTGGCATCGGAGCGCGTGTTTAGTGCGGCAGGAGGTATTGTAACTCCGCGGAGGACACGACTGTCCACCCAAAGTGTGGAGAGACTCACGTTTGTGAAAATGAATCAGGCGTGGATTAGTCTGGATTTCAAACCACCAGTTCCTGACACAACTGACTAAATCCGCCATGAATCATGCCCCAAACATGTTATTAGGGACAAATGGAAGACCTCCACCTGATCCGTACATTTGTATATATATTTTATTGAGAGGCTGCTGGTCGGCCAACTCATGTTTTGCACATTTTTAATGACTTATACTCTGCTGGTCGGGCCCCTCATGAATTGGTGTTTTTAAATTATTTATACGTCGCTGGACGACTGTCACATGAATTTAAACTTTTTAATTATTTATAGTTGACCAGTTCCAGACCGATGGAATAGCAATTTTTTTAAATATTTATTTGACACGTGTTGTCCATCTCATCAGTGAGGTGGACTGTTTATTTATTGGCCACGGTTTGGCCCCCTCCTGTTTCTTACATTGTTAACTTGTTGTATCGGTCACGGTTTGGCCACATGTTTGGTTGTCTTGTTAAGATTTTCTGTAATGTACACAGTTACGCTTGACTTGTCGACTTTCCACAATCTACTAAGGTATAGCATCGCATCAAAGTTTTTTGTTTTTTTTTTTGGTCTAAACCATTTCTTATAATGTCAATTTGTAGGATACGCCGCTGTAAGGCGACCTACTTTTTTGTCACTGTGTAGACATCTATTTATAGGCCGATGTTTGGCCAGAAAGATATATTTAGTAATAACCTAGCCGTTCAAGCCGCTCACTGAACACCTCGGGAATTGCTTTGTATATCTGTCGCCTTAGGGGCCGCTGTCTGGCGACATAATTTTTTGTCACTGTGTAGACATCTATTTATAGGCCGATGTTTGGCCACAAAAATATATTTAGTAATAACCTAGCCGTTCAGGCCGCTCCCTGAACACCTCGGGAATTGCTTTGTATATCTGTCGCCTTAGAGGCCGCTGTCTGAACAGCTCATGAATTGCTTTCTATATGTGTCGCCTTTGAGGCCGCTGGCTGGACAGCTGATGAATTGATTTGTATATATGTACTTATTGTCCGCTGTCCGGACAGCTCATGAATTACTTTTTGTATATAGCCTTCCAAACCACTCTCAGAATAAGTCATGATATTCATGCTGTGTATAGCCTTATAGGCCAATGGTCAATCAAGTCATGATTGTTATAGTGTGTATAGCCTTATAGGCCGCTGTCTTTACAACTTTATAATTCCATGCAGTATATAGCCCTATCGGCCACTTTCTGGCATCCAGTTGCTGTAGCCCCCATCACCACACTGTGCCACGGGCCCCTGTACCGCCTTCTCATACTGCTGCCAGATCCATCCTCTGCCATGTGGGTCTTTGTCGTCTGCTCACGCTGCTGGGTTCCAGTTTTAAACCTAGGCCTGTGTATGGCTTCCGAATACTGCTGCCTCCACCGCCACCCTGCGCCATGTGCCTCTGTCGTCTGCTCACGCTGCTGACGGCTTCCGCTTTTTAACCTAGGCCTGTGTATGGCTTCCGAATACTGCTGCCTCCACCGCCACCCTGCGCCATGTGCCTCTGTCGTCTGCTCACGCTGCTGACGGCTTCCGCTTTTTAAACTAGTCCTGTGTATGTCTTCCGAATACTGCTGCCTCCACCGCCACCCTGCGCCATGTGCCACTTCCGGGTCTCCTCACACTGCTGCCAGGTCCATACTGATTCATGGCCCCCTGTACCGGCTCCTCATGAACGTGGTTCAGCGGGTTTGCATCACTTAACGGCAAATCGTTGACAAATGCTGGGACGTTCAGTGTTGTGCGCATTAAGCCAGACACCAAAGGGCAGCACAGACCTGTTATTACTCGCTCAAGCATGGCTGAACAAAACCAGTCTCTACCACAAATTGGACCCAGACCTGCCCAGGGTCTCGTAACTAGATTGCACGGAGGAGTAGAGTCCGTTATCGGAATTAAATAGACAAAACGCCACACCAAAAAGAGTGGCCATTTCCAACACTTATTCCAGAAAGAGGAACAACCCGTTTCATATACGGCCCGTAGACGTTTCACGTCTGCCACATTCAGTCGATTTAAGACGCAAGCTCCACTTCCTGTGGTCTCTGACCGTCGATATACCTTTAAGTGTCAGCTTTGAAGCTATATTCCCTCCGGAGCACTGACACTGGTGCCCTTCCGTCAACATGCCTTTAAGTTTCAGTTTTCAACCATATTCCCCACAGAAGCCAAACTCTTGGGTATCCCAGAAGCTGCTCAGCGGGTCAGGGCAATAAAGCTCCCGGTTCGCAGGTTGTTCCGTCTTATGGATGGAAGTACGACGGTATATGATCTTCTTCGCACCCACGGCATTACTTCGTAGAATTTCTGCATTGCATCTGCAATCACAACGCTGACTTCCCGGATCGCCACTCAGCCATTGGACTCTTGATAGTCGTCTCCCCACACTGCTGCTGGGGGGACTTTTTAACCTAGGCCTGTGTATGGCCTTCAATTGAAGCTGCTTCCGTTCCGCCACTCTGCCATTGGACTCTTGATAGTCGTCTCCCCACGCTGCTGCTGGGGGGACTTTTTAACCTAGGCCTGTGTATGGCCTTCAATTGAAGCTGCTTCTGCTCCGCCACTCTGCCATTGGACTCTTGATAGTCGTCTCCCCACACTGCTGCTGGGGGGACTTTTTAACATAGGCCTCTGTATGGCCTTCAATTTAAGCTGCTTACGCTTCGCCACTCTGCCATGGGCCCCTGTACCGCCTCCTCTTGCTGCTGCCAGGTCCAGAGTGTGTCATGGGTCCCTGTACGGCCTCCCATTGCTGCTGACTTCATCGCCAGACTCTGCCATGTGCCACTTTCAGGTCTCCTTACACTGTTGGTGGGTTCCATTTTGTGATAGGGTGCTGTATGGCCTTCCATTGCTGCTGCCTCCACCGCCACCCTGCGCCATGTGCCTCTGTCGTCTGCTCACGCTGCTGACGGCTTCCGCTTTTTAACCGAGGCCTGTGTTTGGCTTCCGAATACTGCTGCATCCACCGTCACCCTGCGCCATGTGTCTCTGTCGTCTGCTCACGCTGCTGACGGCTTCCGCTTTTTAACCTAGGCCTGTGTATGGCTTCAGAATAATGCTGCCTACACCGCCACCCTGTGCCATGTGCCTCTGTCATCTGCTCACGCTGCTGCCAGGTCCATACTGATTCATGGCCCCCTGTACCGGCTCCTCATGAACGTGGTTCAGCGGGTTTGCATCACTTAACGGCAAATCGTTGACAAATGCTGGGACGTTCAGTGTTGTGCGCATTAAGCCAGACACCAAAGGGCAGCACAGACCTGTTATTACTCGCTCAAGCATGGCTGAACAAAACCAGTCTCTACCACAAATTGGACCCAGACCTGCCCAGGGTCTCGTAAGTAGATTGCACGGAGGAGTAGAGTTCGTTATTGGAATTAACTGTGAGGGACTTTTAAACCTAGGCCTGTGTATGGCCTTCAATTGAAGCTGCTTCTGCTCCGCCACTCTGCCATTGGACTCTTGATAGTCGTCTCCCCACGCTGCTGCTGGGGGGACTTTTTAACATAGGCCTCTGTATGGCCTTCAATTTTAGCTGCTTACGCTCCGCCACTCTGCCATGGGCCCCTGTACCGCCTCCTCATGCTGCTGCCAGGCCCGTAATCTGCCATGGGCCCCCGTACCGACTCCTCATGCTGCTGCCAGGCCCGTAATCTGTCATAGGCCCCTGTACCGCCTCCTCATGCTGCTGCCAGGTCCAGAGTGTCTCATGGGTCCCTGTACGGCCTCCCATTGCTGCTGTCTCCATCGCCACACTCTGCCATGTGCCACTTTCAGGTCTCCTCACACTGCTGGTGGGTTACATTTTGTCATAGGGTGCTGTATGGCCTCCCATTGCTGCTGCCTCCACCGCCACACTGTGGCTCCACACTCTGGTTTTGGCCCCGTGACTGCCCAAATGAGTGAAGTGTGCGGTGATTCTAAGATCGACGGCACTCATCTGCATGTCATACTGACTGACAGTATTATTTCTCTTCCCCAGCAGACTCCAAGGGCATTTAAATTAAAGGTACAGTGTTCTGCACTAATATAAAGGCTCTCTGAAGCCTAGAAACACCCTTTTTATAAGTTAAATTCGCAGCGAATATATTCGGCTCGAAGCGAATTTATTCCGCGAATTTGGCGAATCAGCCGAACCGAATTTTTGAATAATTCGCTCATCTCTACTCATATACTCAAATAAAAATTTAACATGATTCAATAAAGTGTCCTTTGTGCTTCAATAAAGTCTCTCTGTGTATATAAAGTGTCCACATGCTTTTAATTATTCACAGTATAATGCACAATGCCTTCAATTGTATTAAAGTGTCCATGCTCAAAAAAGTGCTCCATTTCCAACAATCAATGCCATAGTGCTCCCGAAATCCTCTACCATAAACACAGAACACTCACCAGATTTACATGACTGCCTATCACAGGTGTGCATACCCATGCGCATAAAAACAAGGGACTAGGTTACTGCCACACTTTTGGGAGTGCATACCATTTTTCAATAGTTGGGTGGTAGTTTATTATGAATTCTGCTCCCATAGAGTGGACAGAATCTCTGCCCCAGTGTGACTTCTGCCGCCCAGGCATACCAGCTGCAAAACAATAATGTTTTGCCTAAGCCTGAGAAACAAGAATAGGATGCACTTGCAGCTGCAGATGACATTATGCTAGTATGTGGGGAAACAGAAGGAGGAGGAGGATGAAGACTTAGTTATCCACTCCACCATCTCATTTTGTACTCTATTACATTCATTGTCAGAAAAGAAAGGTAGACATAACCTGCCACTTGAAGGTGTGCCCTGACCACACTTCGGATACAGAATCTGCTCACATCTTATTAGCTGCATATGAACAAATTATGTCCTTCAGGTCTTCAAGATGCAATGCTATTTGATGAGAACAAGGACATCCTCCTCACAACCCTTGCTAGGTGGTTGGGGGGGGGGGGGTCTACAAGAGGAGGGCTTATTTGAGACTGGATGCTACTATAACAATAAGGGATTGCCCAGGTATTGAAACCTCTTATGAATGAATAGAAGTACATAGTACAAAAAAAAAAAAAAAAAGATTGAGGAGGATATCACTGTTCACAATGTTTCACGAAACTTTGTGCTCATGATGGCTTAAGCAAGGGCCTTCGTGTTTGGGTCATAGAGTGCATTCTCCCATGTGACTCTGTGGCAGAGAGATTTCAAACTCTCTGTTGCAGGAAAAGGTTTTGGAATTTCACTTTTAATACCTTAGCCTCAGGTGAGCTCAATGGTACATATGCTGGCAATAAATAAACATTCAGGTATTATAGTCACAGCATTTTAACTGTTTTGTTGGTATCCTTCATTCCTATGTTAATAGTGTAATGAATCATAATTTCAACCCTTGGTATACATGGCCTCTCACATGCGTGTATACATATATGGCACCCCATAAAACTATAGTAGACAATTAATTTTGCATCCACATCCACACATTTATGTCATCTCGTCCTATCGTTTTTACACAATATATACATTTTTAATGTGTGCATATATAGAATTATTTCTGTTTAATCTATTTATATTTATTACTTATTGTTCTTTTTTTACCTTACATTTTTATACAGTGTACTAATTTGACAGTGCCATGCTGGTGGGTTGCCATTGTTATTTCTTTGGCTTATTCTGCAATTAAATATACGTGCAAATTGTAGCTAGATTCCAGCTATCAATATATTTATGTGGGGCTGGCTTATGTGGATAACCTGCTATAATGCAATGCACTTTTAGAGCAAGCTCTCTTTTTTCCTTTTTTTTTTTAATCTGTTTGTTCATTTATTTATTAATGTATCCACCTGTCATACATCATGCGTTAAATTGTAATATATTGCAACTTTTGGACTAATGAAATGTACACATACTGTATATTTTTTAGTTGTATTTATTTATTGATTTAATGATTAATTTATTTAGTACAAATCACTATTTATTCATTCCAGATATTATATGCTGTTGTTCTATCAACCAGGTACCAATTTATGTACATTGATTTGATTTACCGTATTTTTCGCACCATAAGACGCACTTTTTACCCCCCCAAAAAGGGGGGAAAATGTCAGTGCGTCTTATGGAGCGAATGTAAAGCGGCCGGTCCGGTATTTCTGCCGCCACCATGTCAGAATACCGGGCCGGCCGCTCAGCTGTTCTCTCCTACAGGTCCTTACCTGTTCCTCGCTCCAGCGCTGCACAGTCTTCCCGCGCTGGCTTCTGTGACAGCCGGGTGCCCACTGCGCATGTGCTGCGCTTTGTGAATGATCCGGTGTCTTCTGGGACACATGAAAGGTCACAGAAGGCGCCGGGCCATTCACAAAGCAAAGCGCTTCTTGCACCTGCGCAGTGGGCACCCGGCTGTCACAGAAGCCGGCCCGGGAAGAAGAGGGAAGGCAACTCCGCGGAAGTGGGAGCGGGTACCTGTCAAATTCAGGTACCCGCTCCCCCTCCCTCCCCAAAGGTCAGCAGTCTCTGGTCATCCCCTTCACTGTCTGCAGTCTCTGGTCATTCCCTGCACTGTCTGCAGTCTCTGGTCATTCCCTGCACTGTCCGCAGTCTCTGGTCATTCCCTGCACTGTCCGCAGTCTCTGGTCATTCCCTGTACTGTCCGCAGTCTCTGGTCATCCCCTGTACTGTCCGCAGTCTCTGGTCATCTCCTGTACTGTCTGCAGTCTCTGGTCATCTCCTGTACTGTCCGCAGTCTCTGGTCATCCCCTGTACTGTCTGCAGTCTCTGGTCATTCCCTGTACTGTGTCCGCAGTCTCTGGTCATCCCTGTACTGTCTGCAGTCTCTGGTCATTCCCTGCACTGTCCGCAGTCTCTGGTCATTCCCTGCACTGTCCGCAGTCTCTGGTCATTCCCTGCACTGTCCGCAGTCTCTGGTCATCCCCTGCACTGTCCGCAGTCTCTGGTCATTCCCTGCACTGTGTCCACAGTCTCTGGTCATCTCCTGCACTGTGTCCGCAGTCTCTGGTCATCTCCTGCACTGTGTCCGCAGTCCCTGGTCATCTCCTGTACTGTGTCCGCAGTCTCTGGTCATCTCCTGTACTGTGTCCGCAGTCTCTGGTCATCTCCTGTACTGTTTCTGCAGTCTCTGGTCATCTCCTGTACTATGTCCGCAGTCTCTTGGTCATCCCCTGTACTATGTCCGCAGTCTCTGGTCATCTCCTGTACTATGTCTGCAGTCTCTGGTCATCTCCTGTACTGTGTCCGCAGTCTCTTGGTCATCCCCTGTACTATGTCTGCAGTCTCTGGTCATCTCCTGTACTGTGTCCGCAGTCTCTGGTCATCCCCTGTACTATGTCTGCAGTCTCTGGTCATCTCCTGTACTGTGTCCGCAGTCTCTGGTCATCCCCTGTACTATGTCTGCAGTCTCTGGTCATCTCCTGTACTGTGTCCGCAGTCTCTGGTCATCCCCTGTACTATGTCTGCAGTCTCTGGTCATCTCCTGTACTGTGTCCACAGTCTCTGGTCATCTCCTGTGCTATGTCTGCAGTCCATTGGTTCAGAATATTTTTTTTTCTTGTTTTTCACCTCTAAAACCTAGGTGCGTCTTATGGTCAGGTGCGTCTTATGGAGCGAAAAATACGGTAATTTCTTTTTTGACATGCTGATCAGTGTTGTTCCATTAGCCCATCACACAACAAGGAGATTTGTAGCTTTCCACTGCCTGTGCTTTGCCCTCCATGTCCTGGATAATTTTGCTCATAAGCCAGTTCTTTCTCTCCTTCTGTTTGCTTGACAAAGGTGTCCCAGAAGCACGTAATGGTGCACTCATTTCCTGACGTCACTGGTTCCCCTGTCAGTCTGCAGCTCTGTTTGTGGTCATAGATTCTGCTGGTCTCCTGTTCCATGTGATGATTTTTGCACACTAACATGCTGCTACTTGATCAGCCATGTATGTGCATGTTCGTTTCTGACATCTCAGCTAGAGATGAGCGAAGTATTCAAAAATTCGATTCGACTGATTCGGCGAATTCGTGGAAAATTTTCGATTCGAGTCGAATATATTCGCTGTGAATTTAACTTAAAAAAGGGTGTTTCTAGGCTTCAGAGAGACTTAATATTAGTGCTGAACACTGTACCTTTAATTTAAATGCCCTTGGAGTCTGCTGGGGAAGAGAAATAATACTGTCAGTCAGTATGACATGCAGATGAGTGCCGTCGATCTTAGAATCACCGCACACTTCACTCATTTGGGCAGTCACGGGGCCAAAACCAGAGTGTGGAGCCACAGTGTGGCGGTGGAGGCAGCAGCAATGGGAGGCCATACAGCACCCTATGACAAAAATGGAAACCACCAGCAGTGTGAGGAGACCTGAAAGTGGCACATGGCAGAGTGTGGCGATAGAGACAGCAGCAATGGGAGGCCGTACAGGGACCCATGACACACTCTGGACCTGGCAGCAGCATGAGGAGGCGGTACAGGGGCCCATGGCAGATTACAGGCCTGGCAGCAGCATGAGGAGTCGGTACGGGGGCCCATGGCAGATTACGGGCCTGGCAGCAGCAATGGGAGGCCGTACAGGGACCCATGACACACTCTGGACCTGGCAGCAGCATGGGGAGGCGGTACAGGGGCCCACGACAGATTACGGGCCTGGCAGCAGCATGAGGAGTCGGTACGGGGGCCCATGACACACTCTGGACCTGGCAGCAGCATGAGGAGGCGGTACAGGGGTGCATGACAGATTACGAGCCTGGCAGCAGCAACTTGGACAGGAGGACGTTCAGCTTCTGCACCGTCTGGTGCGTGCTCGCAAACTGTTGTCTCTTGGAAACGGATTCCAAGAAAGAATGCTGATGGAATCCGTGAAGAGGAGTAGCAGGAGAAGGAGCATCTGAACGATCGGAATATGCCAACAAGCGACAACAGGGGCCCATGACAGATTACGGGCCTGGCAGCAGCATGAGGAGTCGGTACGGGGGCCCATGGCAGATTAGGGGCCTGGCAGCAGCTATGGGAGGCCCGTAATCTGCCAGCACCCTATGACAAAAAATGGAACCCACCAGCAGTGTGAGGAGACCTGAAAGTGGCACATGGCAGAGTGTGGCGATGGAGACAGCAGCAATGGGAGGCCGTACAGGGACCCATGAGAGACTCTGGACCTGGCAGCAGCATGAGGAGGCGGTATAGGGGCCCATGGCAGATTAGGGGCCTGGCAGCAGCTATGGGAGGCCCGTAATCTGCCAGCACCCTATGACAAAAAATGGAATACACCAGCAGTGTGAGGAGACCTGAAAGTGGCACATGGCAGAGTGTGGCGATGGAGACAGCAGCAATGGGAGGCCGTACAGGGACCCATGAGAGACTCTGGACTTGGCAGCAGCATGAGGAGGCGGTATAGGGGCCCATGGCAGATTAGGGGCCTGGCAGCAGCTATGGGAGGCCCGTAATCTGCCAGCACCCTATGACAAAAAATGTAACACACCAGCAGTGTGAGGAGACGTGAAAGTGGCCCATGTTTGGGGCATGATTCATGGCGGATTTAGTCAGTTGTGTCAGGAACTGGTGGTTTGAAATCCAGACTAATCCACGCCTGATTCATTTTCACAAACGTCAGTCTCTCCACACTTTGGGTGGACAGTCGTGTCCTCCGCGGAGTTGCAATACCTCCTGCCGCACTAAACACGCGCTCTGATGCCACGCTACTGGCCGGGCATGACAGCCTTTCAAGGGCAAATTCAGCTAGTTGGGGCCAAAGGTCAAGTTTCGTTGCCCAGTAGTCAAGGGGATTGTCTACCTCGGTTGGCAGGGTGCTGTCCAAGTAGGCCTAAGCCTGTTGTTTGAGGTCCTGCTCCAGGTCCACCTGATGCTGCTGCTGCTGCTGCTGCGGCTGGTTAGTAGTTTCCTCACTGCGCTGGTGAAGAAAGCTACTCATCATCGACTGCAGACTGAGGCAGTCGCTGCTGGTGGAGCTGCCACTGCTCCTACCACCCCACCCCTCCCCTGCTGCCATGGCAGCGGAACGCGAGCGCACAGGGCCCACAGTGTCTGAGGATGGACGTTGGCGCAGACAGGCAGAGACCAGCTGACTACATAGGTGGTTTTTATAGTACGTTATTTTGGCCTCCCTCTCAGCAGGTGTGAAAAAGGCCACCATTTTTGAACGGTAGCGAGGGTCCAACAAGGTGGACAGCCAAAAGTCATCCCTCTGTCTGATGGTTATTATTCGGCTGTCGCTACGCAAGCAACCGAGCATGCTATGGGCCATTTGTGCCAAGGAATGCGAAGGACTCCCTGCCTCCATCTCCACAGCATACTGCCACGGTGCGTCTGGGTCCTCTGTCTCCTCCTCCTCCTCCTCCTCTACCAGATGCTCCTGCTCCTCCACTCCTGTCCGCTGAGTGGAAAAACCACCCATTTCACTCAATAATTCCTGAGCACCAATGTCCTCCTCTACCTCCTCCTCTTCTTCCTGTCCTGCCCCCACAGGGGTCATGTGGCGTTGAGATCTGTGCGCCACGTCTACCGCACCCTGACCAGCCATTGTTAACAGCATTTGTTCCAGGACGTGCAACAGAGGAATGACGTCGTTCATCCCATAGTCCTGCCGACTCACGAATAGCGTGGCCTCCTCAAAGGGCCTGAGCAAGCGCAGGTGTCACGCATGAGCTGCCAATGGCTGACATCTAAGTTACACAGGGAGTACCTTTACCCGCTTTTAACATCAGGAAATCTGTGATGGCCTTTCGCTGTTCGTAAAGGCGGTCTAACATATGTAGGGTTGAATTCCACCTTGTTGCAACGTCACAGCATGAGGAGTCGGTACGGGGGCCCATGGCAGATTACGTGCCTGGCAGCAGCAATGGGAGGCCCGTAATCTGCCAGCACCCTATGTCAAAAAAATTCTACACACCAGCAGTGTGAGGAGACCTGAAAGTGGCACATGGCAGAGTGTGGCGATGGAGACAGCAGCAATGGGAGGCCGTACAGGGACCCATGAGAGACTCTGGACCTGGCAGCAGCATGAGGAGGCGGTATATAGGGGCCTATGGCATATTAGGGGCCTGGCAGCAGCTATAGGAGGCCCATAATCTGCCAGCACCCTATGTCAAAAAATTCAACACACCAGCAGTGTGAGGAGACCTGAAAGTGGCACATGGCATGAGACACTGTGGACCTGGCAGCAGCATGAGGAGGCGGTATATAGGGGCCCATGGCAGATTAGGGGCCTGGCAGCAGCTATGGGAGGCCCGTAATCTGCCAGCACCCTATGTCAAAAAATTCTACACACCAGCAGTGTGTGAGGAGACCTGAAAGTGGCACATGGCAGAGTGTGGCGATGGAGACAGCAGCAATGGGAGGCCGTACAGGGACCCATGAGAGACTCTGGACCTGGCAGCAGCATGAGGAGGCGGTATATAGGGGCCTATGGCAGATTAGGGGCCTGGCAGCAGCTATGGGAGGCCCGTAATCTGCCAGCACCCTATGTCAAAAAATTCTACACACCAGCAGTGTGTGAGGAGACCTGAAAGTGGCACATGGCAGAGTGTGGCGATGGAGACAGCAGCAATGGGAGGCCGTACAGGGACCCATGAGAGACCCTGGACTTGGCAGCAGCATGAGGAGGCGGTATAGGGGCCCATGGCAGATTAGGGGCCTGGCAGCAGCAATGGGAGGCCCGTAATCTGCCAGCACCCTATGTCAAAAAATTCTACACACCAGCAGTGTCTGAGGAGACCTGAAAGTGGCACATGGCAGAGTGTGGCGATGGAGACAGCAGCAATGGGAGGCCGTACAGGGACCCATGAGAGACTCTGGACTTGGCAGCAGCATGAGGAGGCGGTATAGGGGCCCATGGCAGATTAGGGGCCTGGCAGCAGCAATGGGAGGCCCGTAATCTGCCAGCACCCTATGTCAAAAAATTCTACACACCAGCAGTGTGTGAGGAGACCTGAAAGTGGCACATGGCAGAGTGTGGCGATGGAGACAGCAGCAATGGGAGGCCGTACAGGGACCCATGAGAGACCCTGGACTTGGCAGCAGCATGAGGAGGCGGTATAGGGGCCCATGGCAGATTAGGGGCCTGGCAGCAGCAATGGGAGGCCCGTAATCTGCCAGCACCCTATGTCAAAAAATTCTACACACCAGCAGTGTGTGAGGAGACCTGAAAGTGGCACATGGCAGAGTGTGGCGATGGAGACAGCAGCAATGGGAGGCCGTACAGGGACCCATGAGAGACTGTGGACATGGCAGCAGCATGAGGAGGCGGTATATAGGGGCCTATGGCAGATTAGGGGCCTGGCAGCAGCTATAGGAGGCCCGTAATCTGCCAGCACCCTATGTCAAAAAATTCTACACACCAGCAGTGTGTGAGGAGACCTGAAAGTGGCACATGGCAGAGTGTGGCGATGGAGACAGCAGCAATGGGAGGCCGTACAGGGACCCATGAGAGACTCTGGACCTGGCAGCAGCATGAGGAGGCGGTATATAGGGGCCTATGGCAGATTAGGGGCCTGGCAGCAGCTATAGGAGGCCCGTAATCTGCCAGCACCCTATGTCAAAAAATTCTACACACCAGCAGTGTGAGGAGACCTGAAAGTGGCACATGGCAGAGTGTGGCGATGGAGACAGCAGCAATGGGAGGCCGTACAGGGAACCATGAGAGACTCTGGACCTGGCAGCAGCATGAGGAGGCGGTATATAGGGGCCCATGGCAGATTAGGGGCCTGGCAGCAGCTATAGGAGGCCCATAATCTGCCAGCACCCTATGTCAAAAAATTCAACACACCAGCAGTGTGAGGAGACCTGAAAGTGGCACATGGCATGAGACACTGTGGACCTGGCAGCAGCATGAGGAGGCGGTATATAGGGGCCCATGGCAGATTAGGGGCCTGGCAGCAGCTATGGGAGGCCCGTAATCTGCCAGCACCCTATGTCAAAAAATTCTACACACCAGCAGTGTGTGAGGAGACCTGAAAGTGGCACATGGCAGAGTGTGGCGATGGAGACAGCAGCAATGGGAGGCCGTACAGGGACCCATGAGAGACTCTGGACTTGGCAGCAGCATGAGGAGGCGGTATAGGGGCCCATGGCAGATTAGGGGCCTGGCAGCAGCAATGGGAGGCCCGTAATCTGCCAGCACCCTATGTCAAAAAATTCTACACACCAGCAGTGTGTGAGGAGACCTGAAAGTGGCACATGGCAGAGTGTGGCGATGGAGACAGCAGCAATGGGAGGCCGTACAGGGACCCATGAGAGACTCTGGACCTGGCAGCAGCATGAGGAGGCGGTAAATAGGGGCCCATGGCAGATTAGGGGCCTGGCAGCAGCAATGGGAGGCCCGTAATCTGCCAGCACCCTATGTCAAAAAATTCTACACACCAGCAGTGTGTGAGGAGACCTGAAAGTGGCACATGGCAGAGTGTGGCGATGGAGACAGCAGCAATAGGAGGCCGTACAGGGACCCATGAGAGACTCTGGACCTGGCAGCAGCATGAGGAGGCGGTATATAGGGGCCTATGGCAGATTAGGGGCCTGGCAGCAGCTATAGGAGGACCGTAATCTGCCAGCACCCTATGTCAAAAAATTCTACACACCAGCAGTGTGTGAGGAGACCTGAAAGTGGCACATGGCAGAGTGTGGCGATGGAGACAGCAGCAATGGGAGGCCGTACAGGGACCCATGAGAGACCCTGGACTTGGCAGCAGCATGAGGAGGCGGTATAGGGGCCCATGGCAGATTAGGGGCCTGGCAGCAGCAATGGGAGGCCCGTAATCTGCCAGCACCCTATGTCAAAAAATTCTACACACCAGCAGTGTGTGAGGAGACCTGAAAGTGGCACATGGCAGAGTGTGGCGATGGAGACAGCAGCAATGGGAGGCCGTACAGGGACCCATGAGAGACTCTGGACCTGGCAGCAGCATGAGGAGGCGGTATATAGGGGCCTATGGCAGATTAGGGGCCTGGCAGCAGCTATAGGAGGCCCGTAATCTGCCAGCACCCTATGTCAAATAATTCTACACACCAGCAGTGTGTGAGGAGACCTGAAAGTGGCACATGGCAGAGTGTGGCGATGGAGACAGCAGCAATGGGAGGCCGTACAGGGACCCATGAGAGACTCTGGACTTGGCAGCAGCATGAGGAGGCGGTATAGGGGCCCATGGCAGATTAGTGGCCTGGCAGCAGCAATGGGAGGCCCGTAATCTGCCAGCACCCTATGTCAAAAAATTCTACACACCAGCAGTGTGTGAGGAGACCTGAAAGTGGCACATGGCAGAGTGTGGCGATGGAGACAGCAGCAATGGGAGGCCGTACAGGGACCCATGAGAGACTCTGGACCTGGCAGCAGCATGAGGAGGCGGTATGTAGGGGCCTATGGCAGATTAGGGGCCTGGCAGAAGCTATAGGAGGCCCGTAATCTGCCAGCACCCTATGTCAAAAAATTCTACACACCAGCAGTGTGAGGAGACCTGAAAGTGGCACATGGCAGAGTGTGGCGATGGAGACAGCAGCAATGGGAGGCCGTACAGGGACCCATGATAGACTCTGGACCTGGCAGCAGCATGAGGAGGCGGTATATAGGGGCCTATGGCAGATTAGGGGCCTGGCAGCAGCTATGGGAGGCCCGTAATCTGCCAGCACCCTATGTCAAAAAATTCTACACACCAGCAGTGTGTGAGGAGACCTGAAAGTGGCACATGGCAGAGTGTGGCGATGGAAACAGCAGCAATGGGAGGCCGTACAGGGACCCATGAGAGACCCTGGACTTGGCAGCAGCATGAGGAGGCGGTATAGGGGCCCATGGCAGATTAGGGGCCTGGCAGCAGCAATGGGAGGCCCGTAATCTGCCAGCACCCTATGTCAAAAAATTCTACACACCAGCAGTGTGTGAGGAGACCTGAAATTGGCACATGGCAGAGTGTGGCGATGGAGACAGCAGCAATGGGAGGCTGTACAGGGACCCATGAGAGACTCTGGACCTGGCAGCAGCATGAGGAGGCGGTATATAGGGGCCCATGGCAGATTAGGGGCTTGGAAGCAGCTATAGGAGGCCCGTAATCTGCCAGCACCCTATGTCAAAAAATTCTACACACCAGCAGTGTGTGAGGAGACGTGAAAGTGGCACATGGCAGAGTGTGGCGATGGAGACAGCAGCAATGGGAGGCCGTACAGGGACCCATGAGAGACCCTGGACTTGGCAGCAGCATGAGGAGGCGGTATAGGGGCCCATGGCAGATTAGGGGCCTGGCAGCAGCAATGGGAGGCCCGTAATCTGCCAGCACCCTATGTCAAAAAATTCTACACACCAGCAGTGTGTGAGGAGACCTGAAAGTGGCACATGGCAGAGTGTGGCGATGGAGACAGCAGCAATGGGAGGCCGTACAGGGACCCATGAGAGACCCTGGACTTGGCAGCAGCATGAGGAGGCGGTATAGGGGCCCATGGCAGATTAGGGGCCTGGCAGCAGCAATGGGAGGCCCGTAATCTGCCAGCACCCTATGTCAAAAAATTCTACACACCAGCAGTGTGTGAGGAGACCTGAAAGTGGCACATGGCAGAGTGTGGCGATGGAGACAGCAGCAATGGGAGGCCGTACAGGGACCCATGAGAGACCCTGGACTTGGCAGCAGCATGAGGAGGCGGTATAGGGGCCCATGGCAGATTAGGGGCCTGGCAGCAGCAATGGGAGGCCCGTAATCTGCCAGCAACCTATGTCAAAAAATTCTACACACCAGCAGTGTGTGAGGAGACCTGAAAGTGGCACATGGCAGAGTGTGGCGATGGAGACAGCAGCAATGGGAGGCCGAACAGGGACCCATGAGAGACTCTGGACTTGGCAGCAGCATGAGGAGGCGGTATAGGGGCCCATGGCAGATTAGGGGCCTGGCAGCAGCAATGGGAGGCCCGTAATCTGCCAGCACCCTATGTCAAAAAATTCTACACACCAGCAGTGTGTGAGGAGACCTGAAAGTGGCACATGGCAGAGTGTGGCGATGGAGACAGCAGCAATGGGAGGCCGTACAGGGACCCATGAGAGACTCTGGACCTGGCAGCAGCATGAGGAGGCGGTAAATAGGGGCCCATGGCAGATTAGGGGCCTGGCAGCAGCAATGGGAGGCCCGTAATCTGCCAGCACCCTATGTCAAAAAATTCTACACACCAGCAGTGTGTGAGGAGACCTGAAAGTGGCACATGGCAGAGTGTGGCGATGGAGACAGCAGCAATGGGAGGCTGTACAGGGACCCATGAGAGACTCTGGACCTGGCAGCAGCATGAGGAGGCGGTATATAGGGGCCTATGGCAGATTAGGGGCCTGGCAGCAGCTATAGGAGGCCCGTAATCTGCCAGCACCCTATGTCAAAAAATTCTACACACCAGCAGTGTGAGGAGACCTGAAAGTGGCACATGGCAGAGTGTGGCGATGGAGACAGCAGCAATGGGAGGCCGTACAGGGAACCATGAGAGACTCTGGACCTGGCAGCAGCATGAGGAGGCGGTATATAGGGGCCTATGGCAGATTAGGGGCCTGGCAGCAGCTATAGGAGGCCCATAATCTGCCAGCACCCTATGTCAAAAAATTCAACACACCAGCAGTGTGAGGAGACCTGAAAGTGGCACATGGCATGAGACACTGTGGACCTGGCAGCAGCATGAGGAGGCGGTATATAGGGGCCCATGGCAGATTAGGGGCCTGGAAGCAGCTATGGGAGGCCCGTAATCTGCCAGCACCCTATGTCAAAAAATTCTACACACCAGCAGTGTGTGAGGAGACCTGAAAGTGGCACATGGCAGAGTGTGGCGATGGAGACAGTAGCAATGGGAGGCCGTACAGGGACCCATGAGAGACTCTGGACTTGGCAGCAGCATGAGGAGGCGGTATAGGGGCCCATGGCAGATTAGGGGCCTGGCAGCAGCAATGGGAGGCCCGTAATCTGCCAGCACCCTATGTCAAAAAATTCTACACACCAGCAGTGTGTGAGGAGACCTGAAAGTGGCACATGGCAGAGTGTGGCGATGGAGACAGCAGCAATGGGAGGCCGTACAGGGACCCATGAGAGACTCTGGACCTGGCAGCAGCATGAGGAGGCGGTAAATAGGGGCCCATGGCAGATTAGGGGCCTGGCAGCAGCAATGGGAGGCCCGTAATCTGCCAGCACCCTATGTCAAAAATTCTACACACCAGCAGTGTGTGAGGAGACCTGAAAGTGGCACATGGCAGAGTGTGGCGATGGAGACAGCAGCAATAGGAGGCCGTACAGGGACCCATGAGAGACTCTGGACTTGGCAGCAGCATGAGGAGGCGGTATATAGGGGCCTATGGCAGATTAGGGGCCTGGCAGCAGCTATAGGAGGCCCGTAATCTGCCAGCACCCTATGTCAAAAAATTCTACACACCAGCAGTGTGTGAGGAGACCTGAAAGTGGCACATGGCAGAGTGTGGCGATGGAGACAGCAGCAATGGGAGGCCGTACAGGGACCCATGAGAGACCCTGGACTTGGCAGCAGCATGAGGAGGCGGTATAGGGGCCCATGGCAGATTAGGGGCCTGGCAGCAGCAATGGGAGGCCCGTAATCTGCCAGCACCCTATGTCAAAAAATTCTACACACCAGCAGTGTGTGAGGAGACCTGAAAGTGGCACATGGCAGAGTGTGGCGATGGAGACAGCAGCAATGGGAGGCCGTACAGGGACCCATGAGAGACTCTGGACCTGGCAGCAGCATGAGGAGGCGGTATATAGGGGCCTATGGCAGATTAGGGGCCTGGCAGCAGCTATAGGAGGCCCGTAATCTGCCAGCACCCTATGTCAAATAATTCTACACACCAGCAGTGTGTGAGGAGACCTGAAAGTGGCACATGGCAGAGTGTGGCGATGGAGACAGCAGCAATGGGAGGCCGTACAGGGACCCATGAGAGACTCTGGACTTGGCAGCAGCATGAGGAGGCGGTATAGGGGCCCATGGCAGATTAGGGGCCTGGCAGCAGCAATGGGAGGCCCGTAATCTGCCAGCACCCTATGTCAAAAAATTCTACACACCAGCAGTGTGTGAGGAGACCTGAAAGTGGCACATGGCAGAGTGTGGCGATGGAGACAGCAGCAATGGGAGGCCGTACAGGGACCCATGAGAGACTCTGGACTTGGCAGCAGCATGAGGAGGCGGTATATAGGGGCCTATGGCAGATTAGGGGCCTGGCAGAAGCTATAGGAGGCCCGTAATCTGCCAGCACCCTATGTCAAAAAATTCTACACACCAGCAGTGTGAGGAGACCTGAAAGTGGCACATGGCAGAGTGTGGCGATGGAGACAGCAGCAATGGGAGGCCGTACAGGGACCCATGATAGACTCTGGACCTGGCAGCAGCATGAGGAGGCGGTATATAGGGGCCTATGGCAGATTAGGGGCCTGGCAGCAGCTATGGGAGTCCCGTAATCTGCCAGCACCCTATGTCAAAAAATTCTACACACCAGCAGTGTGTGAGGAGACCTGAAAGTGGCACATGGCAGAGTGTGGCGATGGAGACAGCAGCAATGGGAGGCCGTACAGGGACCCATGAGAGACCCTGGACTTGGCAGCAGCATGAGGAGGCGGTATAGGGGCCCATGGCAGATTAGGGGCCTGGCAGCAGCAATGGGAGGCCCGTAATCTGCCAGCACCCTATGTCAAAAAATTCTACACACCAGCAGTGTGTGAGGAGACCTGAAAGTGGCACATGGCAGAGTGTGGCGATGGAGACAGCAGCAATGGGAGGCTGTACAGGGACCCATGAGAGACTCTGGACCTGGCAGCAGCATGAGGAGGCGGTATATAGGGGCCCATGGCAGATTAGGGGCCTGGAAGCAGCTATAGGAGGCCCGTAATCTGCCAGCACCCTATGTCAAAAAATTCTACACACCAGCAGTGTGTGAGGAGACCTGAAAGTGGCACATGGCAGAGTGTGGCAATGGAGACAGCAGCAATGGGAGGCCGTACAGGGACCCATGAGAGACCCTGGACTTGGCAGCAGCATGAGGAGGCGGTATAGGGGCCCATGGCAGATTAGGGGCCTGGCAGCAGCAATGGGAGGCCCGTAATCTGCCAGCACCCTATGTCAAAAAATTCTACACACCAGCAGTGTGTGAGGAGACCTGAAAGTGGCACATGGCAGAGTGTGGCGATGGAGACAGCAGCAATGGGAGGCCGTACAGGGACCCATGAGAGACCCTGGACTTGGCAGCAGCATGAGGAGGCGGTATAGGGGCCCATGGCAGATTAGGGGCCTGGCAGCAGCAATGGGAGGCCCGTAATCTGCCAGCACCCTATGTCAAAAAATTCTACACACCAGCAGTGTGTGAGGAGACCTGAAAGTGGCACATGGCAGAGTGTGGCGATGGAGACAGCAGCAATGGGAGGCCGTACAGGGACCCATGAGAGACCCTGGACTTGGCAGCAGCATGAGGAGGCGGTATAGGGGCCCATGGCAGATTAGGGGCCTGGCAGCAGCAATGGGAGGCCCGTAATCTGCCAGCACCCTATGTCAAAAAATTCTACACACCAGCAGTGTGTGAGGAGACCTGAAAGTGGCACATGGCAGAGTGTGGCGATGGAGACAGCAGCAATGGGAGGCCGTACAGGGACCCATGAGAGACCCTGGACCTGGCAGCAGCATGAGGAGGCGGTATATAGGGGCCTATGGCAGATTAGGGGCCTGGCAGCAGCTATAGGAGGCCCGTAATCTGCCAGCACCCTATGTCAAAAAATTCTACACACCAGCAGTGTGAGGAGACCTGAAAGTGGCACATGGCAGAGTGTGGCGATGGAGACAGCAGCAATGGGAGGCCGTACAGGGAACCATGAGAGACTCTGGACCTGGCAGCAGCATGAGGAGGCGGTATATAGGGGCCTATGGCAGATTAGGGGCCTGGCAGCAGCTATAGGAGGCCCATAATCTGCCAGCACCCTATGTCAAAAAATTCAACACACCAGCAGTGTGAGGAGACCTGAAAGTGGCACATGGCATGAGACACTGTGGACCTGGCAGCAGCATGAGGAGGCGGTATATAGGGGCCCATGGCAGATTAGGGGCCTGGCAGCAGCTATGGGAGGCCCGTAATCTGCCAGCACCCTATGTCAAAAAATTCTACACACCAGCAGTGTGTGAGGAGACCTGAAAGTGGCACATGGCAGAGTGTGGCGATGGAGACAGCAGCAATGGGAGGCCGTACAGGGACCCATGAGAGACTCTGGACTTGGCAGCAGCATGAGGAGGCGGTATAGGGGCCCATGGCAGATTAGGGGCCTGGCAGCAGCAATGGGAGGCCCGTAATCTGCCAGCACCCTATGTCAAAAAATTCTACACACCAGCAGTGTGTGAGGAGACCTGAAAGTGGCACATGGCAGAGTGTGGCGATGGAGACAGCAGCAATGGGAGGCTGTACAGGGACCCATGAGAGACTCTGGACCTGGCAGCAGCATGAGGAGGCGGTATATAGGGGCCTATGGCAGATTAGGGGCCTGGCAGCAGCTATAGGAGGCCCGTAATCTGCCAGCACCCTATGTCAAAAAATTCTACACACCAGCAGTGTGAGGAGACCTGAAAGTGGCACATGGCACAGTGTGGCGATGGAGACAGCAGCAATGGGAGGCCGTACAGGGACCCATGAGAGACCCTGGACTTGGCAGCAGCATGAGGAGGCGGTATAGGGGCCCATGGCAGATTAGGGGCCTGGCAGCAGCAATGGGAGGCCCGTAATCTGCCAGCACCCTATGTCAAAAAATTCAACACACCAGCAGTGTGTGAGGAGACCTCAAAGTGGCACATGTTTGAGGCATGATTCATGGCGGATTTAGTCAGTTGTGTCAGGAACTGGTGGTTTGAAATCCAGACTAATCCACGCCTGATTCATTTTCACAAACGTGAGTCTCTCCACACTTTGGGTGGACAGTCGTGTCCTCCGCGGAGTTACAATACCTCCTGCCGCACTAAACACGTGCTCCGATGCCACGCTACTGGCCGGGCATGACAGCCTTTCAAGGGCAAATTCAGCTAGTTGGGGCCAAAGGTCAAGTTTCGTTGACCAGTAGTCAAGGGGATTGTCTACCTCGGTTGGCAGGGTGCTGTCCAAGTAGGCCTAAGCCTGTTGTTTGAGGTCCTGCTCCAGGTCCACCTGATGCTGCTGCTGCTGCTGCTGCTGCGGCTGGTTAGTAGTTTCCTCACTGCGCTGGTGAAGAAAGCTACTCATCATCGACTGCAGACTGAGGCAGCCGCTGCTGGTGGAGCTGCCACTGCTCCTACCACCCCACCCCTCCCCTGCTGCCATGGCAGCGGAACGCGAGCGCACAGGGCCCACAGTGTCTGAGGATGGACGTTGGCGCACAAAGGCAGAGACCAACTGACTACATAGGTCGTTTTTATAGTACGTTATTTTGGCCTCCCTCTCAGCAGGTGTGAAAAAGGCCACCATTTTTGAACGGTAGCGAGGGTCCAACAAGGTGGACAGCCAAAAGTCATCCCTCTGTCTGATGGTTATTATTCGGCTGTCGCTACGCAAGCAACCGAGCATGCTATGGGCCATTTGTGCCAAGGAATGCGAGGGACTCCCTGCCTCCATCTCCACAGCATACTGCCACGGTGCGTCTGGGTCCTCTGTCTCCTCCTCCTCCTCCTCTACCAGATGCTCCTGCTCCTCCACTCCTGTCCGCTGAGTGGAAAAACCACCCATTTCACTCAATAATTCCTGAGCACAAATGTCCTCCTCTACCTCCTCCTCTTCTTCCTGTCCTGCCCCCACAGGGGTCATGTGGCGTTGAGATCTGTGCGCCACGTCTACCGCACCCTGACCAGCCATTGTTAACAGCATTTGTTCAAGGACGTGCAACAGAGGAATGACGTCGTTCATCCCATAGTCCTGCCGACTCACGAATAGCGTGGCCTCCTCAAAGGGCCTGAGCAAGCGGCAGGTGTCACGCATGAGCTGCCAATGGCTGACATCGAAGTTACACAGGGGAGTACCTTTATCCGCTTGTAACATCAGGAAATCGGTGATGGCCTTTCGCTGCTCGTAAAGGCGGTCTAACATGTGTAGGGTTGAATTCCACCTTGTTGCAACGTCGCAGATCAGGCGATGATGTGGAATTCCGTTCTGCCGCTGCAGCTCAAGGAGGGTGTGCTTTGCGGTGTAGGAATGGCTGAAATGCATGCAAAGTTTACGTGACATTTTAAGGATGTCTTGCAGTGGGATGGTGGATTTTAGGAACCGCTTGACAACCAGATTGAACACGTGAGCCATGCATGGCGCATGGCACAACCTTCCTTGACGCAGAGCCGTTGTCGGTCAACATGGTTCCGATTTTGAGTTTGCGCGGAGACAGCCATCTGTCGATTTCTCTGTTCATTACACTCAGAAGTTCCTCCCCTGTGTGACTACTTTCGCCAAGGCATACCAGGTGCAGAACAGCGTGACACCGTTGCGCCCTGCACATGTGATATGCCGGTCGGGTAATGGGACTTGGCACGGGGGTGGCGGCTGAGGACACGGCGGAAGAAGAGGTGGTAGAGGCGGACATCTTTGCCGGACCAAGGACGTGCAAACGTGGAGGCAAAAGCGGCGTGACCTGTCCAAGTTGCTGGTGCGGCTGTGACGGCACCACGTTCACCCAGTGGGCCGTAAATGACATGTACTGTCCCTGACCGTAGTTACAGCTCCACACGTCGGCGCTGCCGTGCACTTTGGCAGAGACCGACATGCTCAAAGACTGGCCCACCATGTCTTCTACATGTGAATGCAGGGCTGGCACTGCCTTTTTGGCGAAGAAATGCCGGCTTGGCACTCTCCACCGCGGCGCGGCACAAGCCATCATTTCTCTGAAAGGTGCTGAGTCCACCACTTGGAAAGGGAGGGACTGCAGCACCAGCAACTTGGACAGGAGGACGTTCAGCTTTTGCACCGTCGGGTGCGTGCTCGCAAACTGTTGTCTCTTGGAAACGGATTCCAAGAAAGACTGCTGACGGAATCCGTGAAGAGGAGTAGCAGGAGAAGGAGCATCTGAACGAGCGGAAGATGCCAACGAGCGACAACTCCCCTCAGCAGAGGTGTTGGAGCCTTGACTGGCTGATGGAGGGCGATTGACGTCGGGTGACGGAGCAAGTAACGGAGCGGGTGATGGGGCTGGGGCGGGCAGAACCGCCGTATCTTTATCACGGTTTTCCCAGGCCACCAAATGGCGACGCTGCATATGCTGCCGCAACGCTGTAGTCCCAACATGGGCCCCCTGGCCACGCTTGACTTTCTGGCCACATAGTCGACATACGGCTACGTTTACTTCCTCGGGCGGCTTGACGAAAAATTGCCACACCGCCGAGTAGGAAACTTTGCCCCCGATACTCCTCACTGGCTGACTGCTGCTTCCTCCGTGCACACCGGCACCACTACTGGCCGTGGTGGTAGGCTGCAGTGGAGCTGGTGCTCTACTCCGTGGCCGTTTGGCTCCACTGACACTGCTTACACTGACACTGCTGCGACCCTGCTGCTGTCTCCTGGGCAACCCACCGACTGTTTTGCTCACTGCCAAGCTGCCACCCTCTTCTCCTGATGATGCGGAAGAAATTGCCTGATGACGACGAGGCTGCCAAGTGCGATCAACCTCCTCATCATCAAGTAGGGTCTCCGCCTCACTACTAGCCCCCTCGGCTGCGTCTGGGTCAGGAGACAGACCTGTCTCTAGACCGGCTACCGGGCCACTCTCCTCGCCACTACTTCTTCGCCTGGCTGCTGAAAAGGCGGATGTCTCCCCCCGTTCCTGACCGCCCTCTGTTACCTCTTTCTCACTGTACAGTGCGGCTGAGCCCACAGCATGCGATACTTCGCTTGGTGAGGGAACACCAAAGGACAGGGGCGGGTAGAGGACACGTGATTTCAGTGGGCTTGGTCCCGGGCCATGCCAACTAACGGTTGTGTCTGACGTACCCACCGACCGTTGGCTGTAGGTGTCAGAGGTGACCTGGGAAGAGGAAGACGACCGAGCCAACCAATCGATGACGGCAGGGTTGTCGGTGGAGACACGACCGCTGGATGACACCGGGAGCACTGGCCTCTGGCTGCGAATAGTGCTGCCTCGACCCCTTCCTCTGCTGCCACGTCTGCTCGCTCCTAAAACATTGCCTCCTCTGCCACTCCTCTGCATGTTGTCTGACATACTCTTTAATTAAACGATTATGTGTCCCTGAGTAACAATTCTGTGTCCCTGAGTAACAATTCTGTGTCTGTGCGAGTAACAATTCTGTGACCCTAAGTAACAGTTCTGTGGCCCTCAGTAACAATTCTGTGTCCCTGATTAACGTTTCTGTGGCCCCAAGTAACAGTTCTGTGGCCCTCAGTAACAATTCTGTGTCTGTGCGAGTAACAATTCTGTGTCTGTGCGAGTAACAATTCTGTGGCCCTCAGTAACAATTCTGTGTCCCTGATTAATGTTTCTGTGGCCCCAAGTAACAGTTCTGTGGCCCTCAGTAACAATTCTGTGTCTGTGCGAGTAACAATTCTGTGTCTGTGCGAGTAACAATTCTGTGGCCCTAAGTAACAGTTCTGTGGCCCTCAGTAACAGTTCTGTGTCCCTGAGTAACAATTCTGTGTCTGTGCGAGTAACAATTCTGTGTCTGTGCGAGTAACAATTCTGTGGCCCTAAGTAACGGTTCTGTGGCCCTCAGTAACAGTTCTGTGTCCCTGTGTAACAATTCTGTGTCTGTGCGAGTAACAATTCTGTGGCCCTAAGTAACAGTTCTGTGGCCCTCAGTAACAATTCTGTGTCCCTGATTAACGTTTCTGTGGCCCCAAGTAACAGTTCTGTGGCCCTCAGTAACAATTCTGTGTCTGTGCGAGTAACAATTCTGTGGCCCTAACAGTTCTGTGACCCTCAGTAACAATTCTGTGTCCCTGATTAACGTTTCTGTGGCCCCAAGTAACAGTTCTGTGGCCCTCAGTAACAATTCTGTGTCTGTGCGAGTAACAATTCTGTGTCTGTGCGAGTAACAATTCTGTGGCCCTAAGTAACAGTTCTGTGGCCCTCAGTAACAATTCTGTGTCCCTGATTAACGTTTCTGTGGCCCCAAGTAACAGTTCTGTGGCCCTCAGTAACAATTCTGTGTCTGTGCGAGTAACAATTCTGTGTCTGTGCGAGTAACAATTCTGTGGCCCTAACTAACAGTTCTGTGGCCCTAAGTAACAGTTCTGTGTCCCTGAGTAACAATTCTGTGTCTGTGCGAGTAAGAATTCTGTGTCTGTGCGAGCAACAATTCTGTGGCCCTAAGTAACAGTTCTGTGGCCCTCAGTAACAGTTCTGTGTCCCTGAGTAACAATTCTGTGTCTGTGCGAGTAACAATTCTGTGTCTGTGCGAGTAACAATTCTGTGTCTGTGCGAGTAACAATTCTGTGGCCCTAAGTAACGGTTCTGTGGCCCTCAGTAACAGTTCTGTGTCCCTGTGTAACAATTCTGTGTCTGTGCGAGTAACAATTCTGTGGCCCTAAGTAACAGTTCTGTGGCCCTCAGTAACAATTCTGTGTCCCTGATTAACGTTTCTGTGGCCCCAAGTAACAGTTCTGTGGCCCTCAGTAACAATTCTGTGTCTGTGCGAGTAACAATTCTGTGTCTGTGCGAGTAACAATTCTGTGGCCCTAACTAACAGTTCTGTGGCCCTCAGTAACAATTCTGTGTCTGTGCGAGTAACAATTCTGTGTCTGTGCGAGTAACAATTCTGTGGCCCTAAGTAACGGTTCTGTGGCCCTCAGTAACAGTTCTGTGTCCCTGTGTAACAATTCTGTGTCTGTGCGAGTAACAATTCTGTGGCCCTAAGTAACAGTTCTGTGGCCCTCAGTAACAATTCTGTGTCCCTGATTAACGTTTCTGTGGCCCCAAGTAACAGTTCTGTGGCCCTCAGTAACAATTCTGTGTCTGTGCGAGTAACAATTCTGTGTCTGTGCGAGTAACAATTCTGTGGCCCTAACTAACAGTTCTGTGGCCCTCAGTAACAATTCTGTGTCTGTGCGAGTAACAATTCTGTGTCTGTGCGAGTAACAATTCTGTGTCTGTGCGAGTAACAATTCTGTGGCCCTAAGTAACGGTTCTGTGGCCCTTAGTAACAGTTCTGTGTCCCTGTGTAACAATTCTGTGTCTGTGCGAGTAACAATTCTGTGGCCCTAAGTAACAGTTCTGTGGCCCTCAGTAACAATTCTGTGTCTGTGCGAGTAACAATTCTGTGTCTGTGCGAGTAACAATTCTGTGGCCCTAAGTAACAGTTCTGTGGCCCTCAGTAACAATTCTGTGTCTGTCCCTGAGTAACAATTCTGTGGCCCTAACTAAAGTTTCTGTGGCCCTAAGTAACAATTCTCTGGCACTCAGTAACAATTCTGTCTGTCCCTGAGTAACAATTATGTGGCCCTAATAACGTTTCTGTGGCCCTAAGTAACAATTCTCTGGCACTCAGTAACAATTCTGTCTGTCCCTGAGTAACAATTCTGTGGCCCTAATAACGTTTCTGTGGCCCTAAGTAACAATTCTCTGGCACTCAGTAACAATTCTGTCTGTCCCTGAGTATGAATTCTGTGGCCCTAACTAGTGTTTCTTTGTCCCTAAGTAACGATTCTGTGGCCCTAATTAACAATTCTGTGTCCCTGAGTAATAGTTCTCTGTCCCTAAGTATCGTTTCTCTGTCCCCAAGTATCGTTTCTGTGGCCCTAACTCTGTCCCTGTCCCTAATACAGAGCGGTCTGCCTCTGTTCAATGACTGCAGGCAAATGAAGAATTCCAAAATGGCCGCTATTTATAGCTCGACCATTACACAGTGCTAGCTGGCTGGCTGCTGATTGGCTGATGCGATCACATGTCGTTGAGGAATGCATTATGGGTCAGCGCGCCTTGTCTGCGCGCCTTCCCAGACATCCCCGCTCCGTCGCCGCACATGTCAGCCGCCATTTTCGGAAAAATTTCGATTCGAAATTTTTCCGATATTCGACTCGAATTCCACTTCGGCTACTTCGATTCGCTCATCTCTAATCTCAGCTACCATCCATGCTGGAGTTAGAGTTTTATTCTTATAGATGGGTTTTCTTTTATTAAACTGTATTTGTTTGATCTTACTAACCTCAGCTCCTTGTCATTTTGTTCCTTTCCATGCATTCTTGAGAGGATCCATCCCAGATCTTAATTCAGAAGCTGCAGGGGATTTATAGGATCTTCACACCAATTTCACCTTCCCCTTGGATTCCATCCCTATGTGGGCATATGGAGGTTGATTTACTAAAACTGGAGAGTGCAATCAGAACCAATCAACTTCCAATTTCCTTTGTCAAAACTTAATTGAACAAGCTGGAGTTAGAAGCTGATTGGCTACTATGCACAGCTGCACCAGAGTTTGCACTCTCCAATTTTAGTAGACCAACGCCACAGACTATCTTTTACAGTTTTGGAATACTGAGTATGCTGTGTACACTATGGTGTACACAACAACATACCGTAGCTGTAAAGAGACCACATTTGTGCAGCTTTCATTATTCTGCAGTGTATGCATGTTTTCGCCACCCTAAACTTGTTTTGTATTATTGCTTCTAAATTTGCACCTGTTTAGTAATCTGTATGTCACATCTGATCATTTAGCAGATTACCTATTTACATTAAATCAGCATAAATTAGTAAATTGAACTGCGACTAGCATGTCTATAGATACTATCAGACCTCAGCAGACATCCATTTCCCACAAACTTGAGTCTAAGCTGAGTTGGATTATTTTGGCCAGTATATTACTGCAAATGGTGCTACCTATATGGTCAAAAGTTTGTTGACACCTGATTGTCACACATACAGTATCTACAATGCACAACATTTTGAACACTTAAGTAATAGATGCTAAGGATTTTTTTTAGCAAGCTTTAGACCAGCCTTTCTCAGCCTTTCCCAGCCTTTCCAACACAGAGGAACCCTTGAAATAACCCTCTGTTCCCAGGGAACCTCTGCTAAAATGACTATATCTACAACTCAAGATACATTAGTGTGGTGGTCAGTGGGAAGGATACTACTTATACTTGTGGTAATTGGGAAGAATTACCCCCTTGCACATAGCTAAAAATTTCAATGGTTTCAGTGGAAACCTATCGGAGAGACAGAAATTGCTCATTGATCAAGGAACCCCTAGCAACCTCTGGAGGAACCTTAGTTGAGAAACCCTGCTTTAGACTGTGTCTGCTTATTCCTACTAGGCATCTTATATAGCTGTAAGTTCAAAGATGTACAGTTGTGTTCAAAATAATAGCAGTCAGACATCACTAACCTGATCAATCACTGTTTTTGTGAGAAATTATATTTCTACATGGCAAATAATTTACTAGCAGGTGTAGCAGAGTAATAGAAATCCAACAGACCCAACAGTCATGATATGCATGCTGCTGATTCTGTGTAATTGAATCACTAATTGAAAGGGGCATGTTCAAAATAATAGCAGTGTGGAGTTCTATTAGTGAGGTCATTCATTCTTTGAAAAAAGGTGGCAATTATTGCCCTTATTTAAGGAAGGGAGGCAGCAAATGTTGTACATGCTGGTTACAGTGCATTTCTCTCTGAAATTCTGAGAAAAATGGGTCATTCCAGACATTGTTCAGAAGAACAGCGTACCTTGATTAAAAAGTTGATTGGAGAGGGGAAAACATATAAAGAAGTACAGAAAATGATAGGCTGCTCAGCTAAAATGATCACAAATGCTTTAAAATGGCAACCGAAACCTGAAAGACGTGGAAGAAAGCGAAAAACTACCAATCGAATGGATAGAAGAATAGCCAAAATGGCAAGGACTCAGCCAACAATCAGCTCCAGGAAAGAAGGTCTAAAGTTACCTGTGAGTACTGTTACAATTAGAAGACGCCTATGTGAAGCCAAGCTATCTGCAAGAAGCCCCCGCAAAGTCCCACTGTTGAAAAAAAGACATGCTGAAGAGGTTACAATTTGCCAAAGAGCACATTGACTGGCCTAAAGAGAAAAGGCGCAACATTTTGTGGACTGATGAAAGTAAGATTGTTCTTATTGGGTCTAGTGGCTGGAGACAGTTTGTCAGACGACCCCCAAAACTGAATTCAAGCCACAGTACACTGTGAAGACAGTGAAGCATGGTTGCACAAGCATCATGATATGGGGGTGTTTCTCATACTACAGTGTTGGGCCTATTTATCGCATACCAGGGATCATGGATCAGTTTGCATACATCAGAGTACTTGAAGAGGTCATGCTGCCTTATGCTGAAGAGGAAATGCCCTTGAAATGGATGTTTTAACAAGACAACAACCCCAAACACACCAGTAAATGTGCAACATCTTGGTTCCAGACCTACAAGGATGATGTTATGGAGTGGCCAGCCCAATCCCCGGATCTTAATCCAATAGAAAACTTGTGGGGTGACATCAAAAATGCAGTTTCTGAGGCAAAACCAAGAAATCGAGAAGAACTGTGGACTGTAGTCCAATCATCCTGGGCTGGAATACCTGTTCACAGGTGCCAGAAGTTGGTTGACTCCATGCAACACAGATGTACAGCAGTTCTCAGAAACAGTGGTTATACAACTAAATATTAATTAAGTGATTCAAAGGAAAGCAAAATCTTCAAACATTTTTCAGTTTATATAGTGAATGTTTGAGTTTGTAAAGAAGAATACAAACACTGCAATTTTTTGAACAGTCTAATATTCACTTTTCTTCAATTTTTTTAGAGGAACAACACAAATTTGATATATTTGTCTTCATGTTTTGATTTGGAATAGAATGTGTAGTGTTCCCAATGCATTTGTGTGTATGGAAATAAAAGCTATTAGAAGGATTTTGAGCTTTATTCACTTTTTTCAACACACTGCTATTATTTTGAACACAACTGTATATGATATAAGTGGACACAATTCTTTGCCTAACCTAGGAAACTGATGTTTAATTTGAGAAATATTAGAAATGTAGGAAATGTTTTTTCAATAGGTATGCAATATAAGGAAAGGCTTAAAAAATATTAAGTGTAGTGTCAGCCAGCTTGGCAGAACACACAATCTTTCATTTCCCCACCTGGCATAACAGAGCTCTGCCTTGTTTCTTGACCATCGATCGGCAGGTGCTGGCAAACATCCATTTATCAGCACTGGCAGATTGACATCTGCTGTGAGTGTTCACAGCAGAAGCGCCCATGCCCCCTATGGTGCAAAATGACATATAAACTGTATATGTATATATATATATATATATATATATATACATACGTGATTTTGCACAGGAGGGTCATCCTGTAGCAGTAAAGCTGCTGTAGGGCAGTCTTCAAATGATTAAAATTGGGTGCTTACAGTGGAAAGATGGATAGTGTAGCTTATACATCATACTGTCAATTGACTAAATTTTAGCTTCTTGTGATGTGGTGACAGCACAAATGCACTGCTACTGAAATCAAAACAGCATTGCCCCCCTTCATGTAGGCTGTGGTTGTTGCACTACAGTGGGATAAGAAGCTCATTCATTGGGCATGGCTATCAGCATATTCACTGCTGTTTCAGAAGCCTGTAGTTTCTCAATCAGCAGCTGGCCACAGCTAGACCTACCTATTGCTTTCTGGATTTGCAGAACCTACTGTGGTGCTAAAACCCTCCCATTGTGAGCTGCAGCGTCTGAAGGACAGAGTGTGTGAGACACGAAGGAGGATTTGACTCACTCAAAGGAGATAAAAGATTTATTTTATTATGAGGCTTTTGCATTACATGTCACTGGATTTGAGACCTGTTTGGACTGCCACACAGATGCTTTTTTTTTTTTAATTTGAAGGTGAAATTTTGGCACCTAAGCCTCTTCATATTATATTACTCACATTAACAGTCCCCTATCTCATATAAAAAAAAAAATGAAGGCACTGATTATGACCAATTTTACATTGCTAATTCCAATGCCGTATGTTCATTCTTCTAGTAAAACCCCTGCATGTGTTCCCTGTCTCTAGTAATATTGTGCCTAACTTTGCTTGTTCAAATTGGCATGCTGCTTGCCAATTTTACACTCATGTATCCTCTGTGGTCTCTTAATTCTGGTGGTCATATATCCCTCATTAAAAATGCCCCTTTGCTGTCCACTTTTACACTGTTGTAACATCTGAGGTCTTTGAATTCTTAATGAGAGTTTGATAAATATTTGCCAAGAGCAGGAGAGTTATTTGTTAGAGAGAACAGGGACAGCTTCATTAAACTACTGGCTACTGGCTAATTTCTAACCATTGGTAAAAGCAAAACATATTGCCCTTTGAAAAATAACCATGTGTCTTTGGTAAGACTACTTGAAAAAAGCCTTTTTTTTTCAAATTAAAATAAATTAGATTGGGGCTCTGCTGCACAATTCCAGAGCAAAATGTATCCTGCTCCTTAAAAGATAAGTTCACCTTTGAGAATATTACATGTTCCACCGTATTTAGAGTGGAACATGTAACATGTTCCCATAGCTGCAGCTGTGCCCCCCTCCCTCTGACAGATAGTATGGGGAGAAGTTTCCCTGTGCTATCTGTCAGATTTGAAAACAGCGTGGCCTGGTAGGGCTCCGCCCACACGGCCGCATCACTCATTCACAGACTTCTGTGAATGAGTGCCTACAAGTCCCAGTAGCCTTAGCAGCTGCCGGCTTGTAGTTTTCAATGAACTACCACAGCACTCCACAGCTCATTGAAGCTTCCTGTCAGAATATCTGCTTGCTCATACATTCCATATGGCAAGCAGATAGACTGACAGGTCGGCAGGAGACCTGCATAGCATCAATGATCTACTAATCGCTGCTGCAATGTTTTCCAGGTTCCTGCAGACAAAAATAATAAATGCAGTTTTTTACCTGCAAAAAATGTGCATTTATTATTTTTGACAAAAAGGTGAACTTATCCTTTAAAGTGTTACTAAACCTACAACAGTAAAATGAGTCTGTATATGCAGTAAAGCAAGCTTGGTATACTCACTGTGGAACCTAAAGGGTTAATCCTCTGCATTGTGTAAAAATGTTGTTTGATCTTGACTTCTCTGATTCTCCCCTTCTTTCAGTGCCCCCATCTTATCTCCTGATAAGAAATATTGTGTGGAGTCACTCTGCACATGCTCAGTTTGGTGTGTATTGCTAGAGAAGTTTTTTTTTTTCTTGGGAGAGTGCATACGATCATCAGCACAGGGCCAATAAGCACTGTCCAGACAGAGGCCAGGGGTTCTGCATCCTCCTAGAGCAGAAAGAAAACTCCTCCTTCAAGCTTTAATATGTGCTCTGCTGGGCACTGATAGAAGTCTCAAGACTGCTCTTACTGCTGATGAGAAAAGGTATTTAGCAGTTTACATTTACTAAAATAATTGCATTTCCATGTAGTGTGAATGCAGGGTCCTGGGTTTAGTAACATTTTAACCCTACCTACAACTTCAATTATCCCACAAGCCTGCAAGTTAAAGGATTTTGCCTTTGAAGCCAAACAAAAAGACCCTCCCCCTGTTATTTAATAGGATTGGCCACTAGGTTTGGGTTTGTCAAATTTCAAGCAAGTTTTCCTGATCCCTCGGTGAATTTAACATGAGCATATTAGCTCTTCCTTCATAACAACATTATTAACCACCATATAACACTATTGTCTTAATGAAAGATTCCAACAGATTAGCAGATTCCAAGCATTGACTTGTGTTTTACTTCCCTAAACCACATGAATTCTAATCTTATTTTTCAAATGTTAAGTAAAGTGGAGAATGGTTAACTCGTCAGTTTTTTTGTTGTTGTCTCTATCCTGATAGGAGGAATTTTCATTCATGTTCTGTTCTAAAGATACAACAGGAAGTGAGAGGTAATCTCTCCAAAGTGAGAGGAATGCCACTTTCATTGGAACAGGATTCCCCAGTTGAAGATTGCTCTTCTGTTTTTTGTTCTGGTGCCAACAATAATAGTTTGGATTGTTGCTATGCTTCCTTTCCTTGCTCAGAACTA
This sequence comes from Staurois parvus, assembly GCF_062004578.1. NCBI lineage: Eukaryota > Metazoa > Chordata > Amphibia > Anura > Ranidae > Staurois > Staurois parvus. The sequence goes on along the minus strand of NW_028320062.1, from coordinate 199,474 downwards.
GTCAAGCAGCCTAAGTCAACAGTAAGTTCAGGAAGGCCTATTGTTAGTGGCATAGGGTCTCTGTGCTCTAGGATCGGGGAATACATAGATCACTTCCTACAGCCCTTGGTTCTTACTACTCCCTCATATATTAAAGACACAAAACAAATACTAAATGAAATTAAATCTTTAAATTGCAACCCGGAGCTCTTAACATTTTTTGTAAGTGCCGATGTGGCTTCCTTGTATAGTAACATCGATCACAACGATGGTATGATGGCAGTAAATTATTATTTAGATCTAGCAGATAATATCTCTATAGCCCATAAAACGTTTATTGTAGAATTATTGGATTTTGCGATGCAAAAAAACTACTTCTGGTTTAACAAAACGTATTACCTACAGACTAGAGGTGTCACAATGGGGACCAAATTCACTCGCAGCCTGGCTAATCTATGGCCAGGTGGGAAGAAGATGTAATTTATTCCAGGGAATGGCTCAAACTGTTATTTTATAAATGATATATTGATGATGTCTTGCGTCTGTGGCAAGGGGAAGAAACAGCCCTTGTCGATTTCTTTGGTACATTGAACAATAATAATTTAAATATTCAGCTTACCTTTACGTATAGCACTGTTGAGATTAACTTTTTGGACATAACAATATTGAACAAAGGAAGATATTTAACATCAGAGGCATATTTTAAACAAACGGACAGAAATAGCTATATTCCGGTTGAAAGTTGCCATCACCAATCCTGGTTGGCGAACATTCCCAAAAGCCAGTTTATGAGGGTTAGGCAACTGCACTGATATCGATACTTACCGCACTAAAGTCGCAGTTCTTAAACATAGGTTTGTGGAAAAAAATATGAAGAAAGGATTTTAGATATTGAGATGGACAATGTAGCCAAGATGAATAGAGATGAGATGTTATCTTGCCCAACCTCAAAGAGGTAAAATAAATTTTGTCCTTTAATCACTTCATTCTCCATACAGCACAAAGCTATCAGTAAAATTATTAGAAAAAATTGGGACATCTTAAAAGCTGATCCTATCCTTGCTATTGTTTTACCAGATAGGCCTGAGGTCGTTTTAGAAAGGCACCTACTCTCAGGAATAAATTTTTGCCCAATGTTATTGATCCCCCCTCCCAAACCCAGTCTACTAATATGAAGGGTTTTTACCTGTGTAAAAGATGTCTCATTTGTCAACAGAGTAAGATGTCCAAAAATAAAGTAGAGACATTTACATCTTCCACGACTGGAAATTTTTAACATCTCACACTTTATAACCTGTAATATTAGATATGCCATATATCTCCTCGAATGTCCGTGCCGGAAACAATATATCGGCCGTACAACAAGGAGATTATGTGACAGGTTTCAAGAACATTGCTACAATATCAAGAGGGAATTCAGAAAGCACTTGTTGTCAAAGCACTTTAGATATTTCCATAACAGGGACCCATCAACTTTAAAATGTATAGGTATCGATATGGTCCAACACCACTGGCGTGGTTCAAATAAATGCAGACTTGTTTCCCAGATGGAATCAAAGTGGATATATGAAATGAAGACCCTGACCCCCGCAGGCTATAATGTCGGTATAGACATAAGTTGTTTTATAGATAACAGTTGATATACCCATTACACCTATTATATGTCCCTTATGCATTTTACAGTATTTATTGAGATTTATAATTGTACTATTCCTTTTGGGTGTTTTATTTACTGGCTTCTTCAAATATTATGTGATTTTTATTGTGATTTTTATATTTTTATTGTGTTTTGTTGATTTTACATCTATTGGTTTTATTTATCATAATGTATTTTACTATGTCTAATTTATTATTCATATATATGTTATTGGAGTAGGGCCGGATGCACGTAGCTCTGCACAGCAATCAGCTTTTTTAACCATATTTATGAATATTAACTTTTCAATTTTTAATTAATGATTTATACATAAAAAAAATATTTTATGCTATTTAACATATTAATAATTTTTTAACACATCATAATTTATATACATTTTGCCATGCCTTTTTTGGATATCTAATTTTATTAATTTTTCACTACCCAATACAGGATACTGTTTATTTCTGGTGTCTATGACTACACTACTATATTATATCATATTATAGTTATGATATTAATTTTTTCGAAATAACTAGGCATACATGTTTTAAAATATATTAGTACACCGTGACGTCACGCTGCCGGATCACGGAGGTCCGGTGGCCATCTTTCCTACACAGCTGGTTAGTGTACTAAGCAGCTCTTAAGCTGCATGTCATTTTACATCTGAGGATACTTCTATTACCACATGTGTGTTTATGCTTATATACTTTTATGAATTTGGATACTTACCCGAAAAATCTTGGAATACTACACTATGGGTATCTATATTTTTGCTCCGCAATGAGCCCTTAAACCCCCTAGGACCCCAGGTGTTCTTTCCAGTCCAGAGGAGGGAGCCTATTTGTGACCAGACCCTAATACAACTCACCCCCAAAGGGACCTCTGATTGAACGCCCAGACCCACAGATGAGGTGATTCCTGCACCAGGCTGTACCCCATTAGAGAGGAGACCTCTGGCTGATTCATATGATTAATGCGCATTAAGATTGCGCTTCTGGTGAGTTTGCAATCTTACTATTTATTGCACATCACCGGAATATCATTTGCTCACACTGGGGCCATAAAGATTCACACTTAGATTTAATCACTCTGGAACTGTTTATAATTAACCATTGAGATTTAGTCCCCAACTGAGTCTTATCAGTATATTCTGCACTTTAGTGGGACGTTTTCTCTTTATGTATTTCATGTGTATTGGCATAATCATTGTATTGCTTCTATTACTATATCAATGTGGATTGCTACCTAATCAGTTATTGGCAATTTCATTTACGTCATAGTTCTTATTATTTTTATCACCTCATCGATACTATTTATTTTATGTATTCACTTCATTGATTCTAGCGCTGCACTATTTTTATGTTATTGTCTATTGAGAAGGTTTGTGGTTCCTTTTTTGGTGCAATAGCTGCTATTCTGTAAGCGCTCGCTAAGTCCTTACGTCTTATTTAACAGTAAGTTCTGCATTTAGCTATTTCAGTTCAAGCATCAAGTTAATACAATATTTGCTACTTTTTAAATTTAAATAATAGTTAAAGTTTAGGAAACTTAAATACCTGTAGATATTGAATGTTTCTCTGCACCAAGAGAATTCGGCGTTACTCTGGCATGACAAATATCCCAGGAGAAGTGCAATTGCTAAAGCTAATACATCAACCTTTCTAAAAATAATGAAGTCTCTAGATACAGCAGATTGGTTTGATGGACTCACTTAACCTTTATTGTGTGCATTAATAAAAAAAAGTTTTGTGTTAAAACTTTTGGTAATGATATTAAAATGAATTACAACAACATAAGCCATACATTCTGTACCTCTCATCTTTATAATTTTTAAGTAATTAATAGAGGCACAATTTCTACAGCCAAATATTCAAAATAGAAAGATGATTGCAATTCTCAGTGTTTGAATAGTGGGCTCCTATTCTGAATCTTAATCATATGCTATTTAGGTGTAGAACGAGCAATAGGCTCTGGAATAGAATTGCAGATAGGGTAGAAAGCTTGTTGAAGAGACTTGTAAATGTAACATTTCCATTGTGTTCCTTCCAAGAATCAAGAAGATGGATGATAACACAAAAATCTTGATAATACCGACTACATTGAAAGAACTGCCTAGAAGATGGACTGAGAGAAGGTTACTTTCAATAAGTTATACAACAGATCTAAAGATTTCTGATTCTGGTGTTTTATGGTCAGTTTGGAGGCTTTAATGAATGAGTTATGAAGGACTACATGTGTGCATGACCTCATATTGATGTTGAGTAACACATTTTTAAAATGTGACTGTTATTGAGAAAGCAAAAAGTACAGTTATTGATTAGTTAGCAAGAAAAGTTGAATATTGTGGAAATTTGTGAATGGCAACACCGTCAGGCTTGACCAACATTTATACTCTGTTTAGTATATTTTGTGGAAACTGCTCTTGTCATGTTTTCTGTACAGCCAGTCCCCGGGTTACAAACAAGATAGATTCTGTAGGTTTGTTCTTAAGTTGAATATTAATGTAAGTTGAAACAGTTGCATTTTTTAAGTGTAACTCCAGCACAAAAAATATTTTTAAGTTTTGGATAGCATAGGGAAGGATTAATTGGCCATGCAGTGAAGTGGGATTGCTGACAGGCCTGCCAGACAGTAGGTGGCAGCTTGCAGTGAGTAGCAAGATGGCTATCTGGTGGTTTGCAGGACCAGCATGACATCACGCTGCCTCCGTTCTTAAGTATGGGTCATATGTAAGCTAAAGGTTTGTAACTCGGGCACTGCCTGTATATACTGTATATCAAATAATCTAAATATATCATATATAGGCGAGCGCTTGGAGCAAATATAAAGCAGCTAGCACACAAGGTAAAGGTTACAACCCCTTATAAGATATACAGTATCTCCCAGAAGTGAGTACACCCCTCAAATTTTTGTAAATATTTGATATCTTTTCATCTGACAACACTGATGAAATTACACTTTGCTACAATGTAAAATAATGAGTGTAAAGCTTGTATAACAGTGTAAATTTGCTGTCCCCTCAAAATAACTCAATACACAGCCATTGATATCTAAACCGCTGGCAACAAAAATTAAAATGTCCAAATTAGGCCCAAAGTGTCAATATTTTGTGTGGCCACCATTATTTTCCAGCACTGCCTTAACCCTCTTGGACATGGAGTTCACCAGAGCTTCACAGGTTGCCACTGGAGTCCTCTTCCACTCCTCCATGACGACATAGCAGAACTGGTGGATGTTAGAGACCTTGCGCTTCTCCACCTTCCATTTGAGGATGCCCCACAGATGCTCAATAGGGTTTAGGTTTGGAGTCATGCTTGGTCAGTCCATCATCTTTGCCCTCAGCTTCTTTAGCAAGACAGTGGTTGTCTTGGAGGTGTGCTTGGGGTCATTATCATGTTGGAATACTGGCTGGCGGCCCAGTCTCCGAACAGAAAGGATCATGCTCTGCTTCAGTATGTCACAGTACATGTTGGCATTCATGGTTCCCTCAATGAACTGTAGCTCCCCAGTGCCGGCAGCACTCATGCAGCCCCAGACCATGACACTCCCACCACCATGCTTGACTGTAGGCAAGACACACTTGTCTTTGTACTTCTCACCTGGTTGCCATCACACATGCTTGATGCCATCTGAACCAAAAAAGTTTATCTTGGTCTCATCAGACCACAGGACATGGTTCCAGTAATCCATGTCCTTAGTCTGCTTGTCTTCAGCAAACTGTTTGCGGGCTTTCTTTTGCATCATCTTTAGAAGAGTCTTCCTTCTGGGACAATAGCTATGCAGACCAATTCGATGCAGTGTGCACTGTATGGTCTGAGCACTGACAGGCTAACCCCCCCACCCCTTAAATCTCTGCAGTAATGCTGGCAGCACTTATACATCTATCTCCCAAAGACAACCTCTGGATATGACGCTGAGCACGTGCGATCAACTTCTGTGGTCAACCATGGTGAGGCCTGTTCTGAGTGGAACCTGTCCTGTGAAACCGCTGTATGGTCTTTGCCACCGTACTACAGCTCAGTTTCAGGTTCTTGGCAATCTTCTTATAGCCTAGGCCATCTTTATGTAGAGCAACAATTCTTTTTTTCAGATCCTCAGAGAGTTCTTTGCCATGAGGTGCCATGTTGAACTTCCAGTGACCAGTATGAGAGAGTGAGAGCAATAACACCAAATTTAACACACCTGCTCCCCATTCACACCTGAGACCTTGTAACACTAACGATTCATGACTCCAGGGAGGGAAAATGGCTAATTGGGCCCAATTTGGACATTTTCACTTAGGTGTGTGCTCACTTTTGTTGCCAGCAGTTTAGACATTAATGGCTGTGTGTTGAATTATTTTGAGGGGACAGCAAATTTACACTGTTATACAAGCTGTATACTCACTACTTCTCTACACCATGGATGGTGGTTTTGCTGTCTGCATCTCCTGGAGAGGGTTCACTCATCAGTCTGGGACTTGTCAAGGTTATTTGAGAGCCTACTGCATGGACTTCAAATACTTGCTGAAAATCCTAAGGGCCTTCAGAGTAATGATGAACTACTGACATTACGTTGCTGGTTTTAATGAAGTTCTTCTGTAAGTGGTGAGCTATTCTTCCTAGGAGAGGGTCCACCTTCATTTTGCCTGTGATGGAGCAGTCCAAATTAGAGTCTTCTGGCTGTTTTCTGGTTCCCTGATGTGATGTGCATACATGCTATTTACCAGTAGCTTTCTGGTGAGTTTACATCTGGCAGAGGTGGTGGATTCCCTCAGTGGACTACTATCACAGTTTTATCCTTCACTGTGATTGCTGTGTCTTGTACTCCTACGGACACTAATACACTTTTAATATATTTTATGGACTATATTTACTTCACTTTATACGTTGCACTTGACTGTTTCACGAAATTATAATAATTATTTGTTTAGCGCTGCATTTTTATACCATATCAAGTAATCTGAAACTGCTTCCTATTTTGTTGTTCTTTAATCCTTACCTTTACTTTTTAACACAATTTTCTTCTTTTTGATTCTATGTATATATAACTTGTCAGATCCAATGGCATGCAATGGACAGACTTTGATGTGTACTGTAAATTTGGTGATCTGATGGTATTTTATTTATTTATTTTATTTAAGCACTTGCCTCTGGAAGGTTTATCCCCCTTCCTGACCAGGCCATTTTTTGCAATTAGGCGCTGCACTATTTCAACTGGTTATTAAGCATTCATTCAACGATGTACCCAAATTAAATTTATGTCCTTTTTTAAACACAAATAGAGCTTTCTTTCAGTGGTATTTGATCACCTCTGCGTTTTTTATTTTTTGTGCTATAAACAAAAAAAATTTCAATATTGTCTAATTTATTTTATTAAAATATCCAATAAACTCAAATTTCATCATACATTTAGGCCAAAATATATTTTGCTATATGACTATGGTAAAAAAATCCCAATAAGTGTATATGAATTGGTTTATGTGAAAGTTATAGCGTCTACAAACTATGCTATAGATACTGGAATTTATGCCATTTTTGCTATATGGCACTGCTCTAGTTTAATTGACAATTGTGCAGTCATGCAATGCTGTACATAAATGAAATTTGTCATTTTTTTCTAACAAATAGAGATGTTATTTTGGCATTTTATGCCCAGCATTAGTAGTTTGTGTCACACATCAATCACTCCAAGCCTTTACTGACACCTTTTGTTCACATGAAAAAAATCAGTATTTTTTGCTAGAAATTACTTTGAACCCCAAATGTACACTTTTTTGAATTTTAAAAAACACAATATATTGGACAATTGTTTGGTACAACATAAAAGAGGATGTTATGTAAAATAGACGAGGGCAGACAAGGGTGCTTTTTTTTTTTTTTTAGTTATTTACTTATATTTTTTTATATTTATTTTTTTACACTGTCCCTTTTATTTTTTTTTTTAATCACATTTATTGTTATCACATGGAATGTAACTATCCCCTGTGATAGCAATATGCAGTGACAGGTATTCTTTTCTGTGAAATCTGGGGTCTATTAAACTCTATTATCTCTCCTCTGTCCTTAAATTATCTGATCTCACCAAGATTGGTGTGATCAGATGCTTTCCCAATTTAAAAATTGCGCTGTTTATATTCAGTAAAACAGAAATGATTAAATGCTCATAGCTTCCGGTTTCTTGCAAAGAAAGCAGCAGCTAACAATAGAACAGTAACTCAATGAAACAACTTTTTTATTGAAATATGTGCCAAAAATATTTTAAAAAATATATGCGTAATCATAGGAGTGATCAACCCACTGGCTACCCCATGCCCCCGTGCTTTAACTGTGGATGAAAAATCTCATCTAGTAGCGCTGCACGCACTGATGTACAGTATATTCCGAGAGCACACCTTGTTGCTGTCAGAATAAACAAATCAGTGCTGCAGCTGAATGGCAAAGAAAACAAAAACAGTTAATAAAACAGTAACAATAAAACACTAACTCAATAAAACAACTTTTTCTATTTAAATCTGTGGCAAAACATATTATAAAATATATATGTCAAAGCATAGGAGCGATCCACCCATTGGCCACCCCAGACTCCCATGCTTGGGCATATATGTTCTTTTTTTTTAACTGTGGATGAAAAATCTCATCCAGAAGCACTGCACACACTGATATATATTCTGAGAGCACACTCTGCTGCTGTCCGAATAAACAGATCAGTACTGCAAAGAAAACAACAATGGTCAACAATAAAACAGTAACAATATAACAGTAATTCAATATAATGACAACTATTTTTGTTTTGTTTTTTTTACTTTTTTGCTGTATATTTATTTTTTAATTCTTTTTTCTTAAACTGTAAACATTTCAAAATGTTAGGGTCTCTCAAAATGCATGTTTCCTGACTACCTAGCGTCTTTTGAGACCCTGTGTAAATATGTGCCCTAAACTGTGCCTTGCAGTACCCTATATTAATACTACACTAGTGTGTGGTAGCAACAGAAGCATCCCTTGAGGCAGAGACCAGGTTGGCCAGGACAAAAGGGACAAATAAAGCAGGTGTCATACCTAATTTCTTGTCTGCTACAGACATTACATCTTTTTTGGGGTGACTTTTTGGTTGGAGTACCAAAAATAGCATCAGGAAAATGCCTCTCATGCAGCCGGCTCACTTCATCTGGGTTGGGGGTTTGAGCCACAACACCTTCCAGATACAAAAGAGCCGTGATGATCTCTTCCTAGAATTTTAGGAAGGCTCAACTTCATCCAGTTGCTTTGTTAAATAGTTACACAGTTACATATTTAGTCTGGCTGAAAAAAGACAAAAGTCCATCCAGCTCAACCATATAAAAAAAAAAGTTACAATCCTACACCCACAGTTGATCCAGAGAAAGGCACAAAAACCCAGCAAAGCATGATCTAATTTGCTCCTGCAGGGGGAAGACATTCCATTCTGATCCCCTGAGAGGCAATCGGATATTCCCTGGATCAACTTTACATATAAATGTTAGTAACCAGTTATATTCTGTGTATCCAAGAAAGAATCCTGGCCTTTTTTAAAGCAATCCACTGAGCTGGCCAGAACCAACTCTTGAGGGAGTCTATTCCACATTTTCACAGCTCTTACTGTGAAGAAACTTTTCCGTGTTTGGAGATTACATTTCTTTTCTTCCAGACGTAAAGAGTGCCCCCTTGACCTCAAGGTGAATAACTCTACTCCAAGTTCACTATATGAACCACTGATGTATTTATACATGTTGATCATATTCCCCCTTAATCTGCTCTTCTCAAGAGAGAATACATTCAGTTCCTCTCATCTTTCATCATAGCTGAGTTCCTCCATGTCTCTTAGCAGTTTGGTTGCCCTCCTCTGTGCTTTCTCCAGTTCCCCAATGTTCTTTTTGTGAATTGGTGCCCAAAATTGAACTGCATATTCCAGATGAGGTATTACTAATGATTTGCACAGGGGTAAAATATATCTCTCTTTGGAGTCTATACCTGTTTTAATACAAGAGAGGATTTTGCTCACTTTAGAAACCGCAGCTTGGGATTTCATGCCATTATTAAGCTTGTGATCTACCAGAACTCCCAGATCCTTCTCCACCATTGATTCCCCCAGTTGTACTCCCCCTAGTATGTATGATGCATGCATATTCTTACATTTAACAACATTAAACCTCATTTGCCCAATTAAACAGTGCATTGAGGTTGGCTTGTAAGTTGGAGACATCCTGTAAGGATGTTATATCACTGCACAGCTTGGTGTCATCTGCAAAGACTGAACTGGTATTTTTAATCCCAGGCCCTATATCGTTTATAAATATATTAAAAAGTAAGGGTCCCAATACTGAACCCTGGGGTACACCACTAACAATCTTAGACCATTCAGAGTATGAATCATTAACTACTAATCTCTGAATACGATCTTTTAGCCAGTTTTCTATCCATTTACATACGGATTTTTCTAAGCCTATAGATTTTACCTTACAAATTAGTTATGTGTGGGGAACTGTGTCAAACACTTTTTCAAAATCAAAGTACACCACGTCCACCGCCACCCCTCTGTCCAACGTTTTGCTCACCTCCTCATAAAAAGAAATCAGATTTGTTTGACAACTTCTGTCTTTCATGAATCCATGCTGGCTGTTGCTTAAAACATTTTTTTCCATCAAGAACTTATCTAAGTGGTCTTTTATTAAACTCTCCAGTATCTTCCCAACTATAGATGTTAAAGCAGAGCTCCACCCAAAAGGGGAAGTTCTGATTTAATGCTTGTCTCCCGCTCCCCATTAAGGATTGGCACCTTTGGGGAGCGGGTAACCAAATTTGACAGGTACATGCTTCCACTTCCATTCCAATCACCTAGGCAATCGGAAGCAGAAATTGTCCTCCCCCTCCCTCCCTGTTGTCTTCTGGGAAATGTGACAGGTCCCAGAAGACTACGGGGACATTCACAAAGCGCAGCGCTTCTTGTACATGCGAAGTGGGCACCTGGCTGTGAAGCAGCAAGCTGTCACAGCTGGGTACCCACACTAAAGATGCCGGTGCCAGGGCTCTACACCCTTGAGAGGAGTTTCGGGAAAACCTCCCCATACTATATCTCTTCCTGAAAATTGCATATGGCACAGTAATGCTCATTGTGTGTTTACGAAGACTGGTTATTCTGCATATATGTTATAAAGCTTTTCATCTGGAATTTTTACATTCTTCTCTGTATTACACTCACCATGTCAAACAGTTTATGTTTGAATCTCATTTGTATTGTTTTTGCATTTTTTCAATAAAGCACTCCTACTTTGTAAAAAAAAAACAAAAAAACAACAGTTCTGTACCTTGGGCAGACACCCTAAAGCTTAAATGCAAAAACAGCACTTGCAATCACTTCATTTATAAATACATCATAACAATATTATTTTTATGGTTTGTTCGGGCATATGCTTTTATGTGATCTGCAGATAATGTCTAATCACATAGTTAAACAAACCCCACAAATGAAAAAATTATGTTTTTATCATTTCATAAATACTGCATCTATATAACCCATTATCACCATTAGTTTACCCTAATACATCCTATTTTTTTTCTTTTCATTATAAATGGGACAAATTATGGATAGGGTGGTTTAGAACTAATGCTGGCTAAACTAAAAAACTTTTTAAATTTTTTTTTATTTATTTGATTTATTTTATTTTTAGATACAAATACATAAAAAATAACACAAAACAATTTGCAATGGAATATTGCCAAAAAAGTCTTGCACATCCTGAAAAACTAAGATATATGGATTACTTCATATCATAAGTAATAACAAATCTGTTGCTGAATTTTTAGGTCCATAATTAACAGCTTCCTGACCGCCCTATAGCAGAACTACTGGTACAGGGCAGAAGGGCGGCGCAAAATCAAGCATATATATGATTTTGTATTTCCGGGTAGGGGGTACGTGTGCACACGCTGCCATTAGCAGCTACAGCTGTCGATCACCGGGTCCCGGCCAGAGATTCCACACCAGCACCCGACGATTTGCGAGGAACACTGACAGGGGAGAAGTCTGTATGTAAACAATACAGGTCTCTCTCTTGTCAGCATCAGCTGCTTTGAATTGTTCTGCATAGGATTCTTTCACAGTAAAACAGCACACAGCACATAACATGAAATACACACCGCACACAGTTAACCCTTTGATCGCCCCAGATGTTAACCCCTTCTTGCCCAATGTCATTATTACAGTGTCAGTGTTTTTTATCAGCACTGATCACTGTATTAGTGTCACTGGGGATGTCAGTGACAGTCAGTTCCCACCCAGTGTCAGAATGCCTGCCGCAGTCCCGCAGTACCACTATAAGTCGCTGTCACTGCCATTACTAATATAAAAAAAAAATTCCAGTATATATACTGCCATTTGTAGATGCTATAACTTTCATGTAAACCAATTAATTTACACATATTGGGATTTTATTTAGCAAAGACATGTAGCAGAATACATTTTGGCCTAAATTTATGATAAAATTTGATTTTTTTTATTTTTTTACTGGTTATTTTTAATAGCAAAAAGTCAAAAATATTTTTTTTTTCCAAATTCACATTCTTTTTTTGTTTATAGTGCAAAAAACATTAATCCCCTGCATTGCACAAAAAGGATCTTTGATCCTGTCTTCTCTGATCCTCCCCTTCTTTCACATTCCCCATTTCATCTCTTAATAGAACAGAGCCTTGGGGACACTCTGCACATGCTCAGTTTGTCATATACTGCTAGAAAGTTTTTGCTTTTTCTTAGTAGGGTGCATGTAAACAGCACAGGTCCAATCAGCACTGCCCAGAGGGTCAGGGATTTTGCAATCTCATAGGGCAGTGAGAGGAGAATGAAAACTCCTCCTACAATCTTCAACCAGTGCTCAGCTGAACACTGATAGAAGACACAGGACTGCTCTAACTGCTGATAAGAAAATATATTTAGTAGTTTATTTACTAAAATAATTGCATTTACATGTTTTGTGTAGTGTGGGAGATCAGATATAGTGAATGCAGTGTCCTGGGTTTAGTAACACTTTAAAATGTTCACATTTCTTTGGTCTATGGGAGATGAAGACCAGTGTGTCAAAATAAAGTCAAACTATTATTTTGTGTATACTGACTCTCACTAGTAATGTGTAATTTTTAAAAAAGTCTCCAATTTAGGGCTAACTTTACATATACACATTGTGGTAACATGCATTTTACCGCCTGTTACTGCAACATAACACACAGGCCCGGACTGGCCATAGTGCACACCGGGCATTTGTCAGATGGACTGGGGCTGCCTGGATAGGAGGGGCTGCCGGCCGGCACATAGAGGAACCAATCCGTGCATTTTTTGGTTCCTCTATGAGTCACCCGGCTGCCCCTCCTATCCATCTCATGCTGCTGTGGGCTCCTGTATGCTCCCCCACAGCCGCTCCCTCCCCTCATCTCCTGCAGTGCTGCTGCTGGGTTCTCCCCTCCCCACAGCTTCTGTCAGCATATTCTGTCTCCAGTACTGACAGTCCTTTTTTACCTTCTTTCTTTCCCTCCTTCTTGCCCTCCTTCCTTATTTCTCTCCCTCTTTCTTCCCCTCCTTTTTTTCCCCTCCTTCATTTTTTCCCTCTTTCTTTCTTTCTTTTTCTTTCTTTCTTTCTTTCTTTCTTTCTTTCTTTCTTTCTCTCTTTCTCTCTCTCTTTCTCTCTCTCTTTCTTTCTCTCTTTCTTTCTCTCTTTCTTTCTCTCTTTCTTTCTCTCTTTCTTTCTTTCTTTCTTTCTTTCCCTTTTTCTTTTCCTCCTATAGTGTGTGTGTGTAGCTGATCACATGGTAAAAGGCTGCTGTAATTAGCCCTTTACCCCGATCTGTGATCCACTGTGTCAAAGGCACACAGTGGTCACAGAGAGCTCCCGATGGCCGAGTAGATGGATGTACAGGGACACCTTCCCAGAATTGGAGAGCCAGGCTGTAGCCGTATATCGGCTATAGCATGGTGGGGAAGTGGTTATTGAATATCCATACTGAGACCTGTTTATGGAGAGGACAAGTCTGAAGGTTTGGTATTCTCCAAGTATGACAAAAGATGTACCACTCTCAACTTACAAGTTAAATGGTGACCTGGCTTTGGTAAATTTGCTTCTACAAGTATGTATATATTATTATTATAATACAGGACTTATATGGCGCCAACAGTTTGCGCAGCACTTTACAATATAAAGCAAGACAGTACAGTTACAATACAATCAAAACAAGAGGATTAAGAGAGCACTACTCATAAGAGTTTACAATCTATTAGGACGGGGCAAGTGGTACAAAGGTTTATAACTGTGAGGGATGAGCTGATGGAAGTGATAAATGTTTATTCAGAGGAGTGATAGGCTTCCCTGAAGAGATGAGTTTTCAAGGATTGCCTAAAGGAAGCCAGAGTAGGTAATAGAGGGCATATTGAGGTAGAAAGTTCCAGAGGATGGGAGAGGCTCGGGCAAAGTCCTGGAGATGAGCATGGGTGTCAGGGCTCCGGGGTGAGACCAGAGGTATGTGAACTGACGCAGGGAAACGCAGGCTTCAGATAAGTTATAAACAATATAATTTATTAAAGACTAACAATACAAACATAAACGCAGTGCAATACTAAAACATAACACAGTGCAAATGAACCAAACCAAACCACCCACAGATAACAGTACATACAATGCAAGCGTCGTCAGGCAGGCCGGGTCAATAACAATCGGGCAGGTAGGTACAGGGGGTCAGGCAGAGAATGGTCGGGGTCACAAGCCAGGGATAAAACAGGAGAAGTCAGCAGAGGTCCGGATCAGGCAGGGTCAGCAACGAATCAGACAGAGACAGGGACAGGAACAGGAACAGGAACAGGGATGCAGGAACAAGATACAGGGGCCCAGGAAAAACACACACCAAGGCAGAGACTGCAGGTCTGGCCATCCCTTAAATACACCTGCATAATCAACTTCAGGTGTTTGGCTGGCTGCAGGGTTGAGTCTCTGATTGCTGGGAACACCTGCTGGCCAGCCCTGGTACTGCAGCCCACAAGGCAGGTGAGTCCCACCATTACTGGCAAGTCCATTCCTGACAATGGGAGTAGGAGACAAGGAAGCTTGAGAGCAGGAGATCATGAGAGGAGGGGAGAAGATGGTTTGGGTGATACTTGGAGACAAGATTGGTGATGTAGCTCGGGGCAGAGTTGTGGATGGCTGTGTATGTTGTTACTATTTCAAACTATCCACTACAGATTCTATGAATGAAACAAGATCTACAAACAGATCCCATGTAATAGAAAGGAATTCTATGCTGGTGTGTGTGTGTTTATTTTATTTGTATTGTTTTTACTGTATTTATGAAATGGGAGATGAATGCAATATGATAAGGGGAAGTAATCTCTATCCATTTAGTCTACAAATGGAGGTACTAATTCATTGTCTTTCTTATATCTTCAAGAAGGATAAAGGTTGACTACCTGCCCCCTGATGAAGTCACCTTCAAAACATGTTGGGCGTTGCATGGTGGGAGACAAATTCTGTTGAAGAAAGGTACCATTACTTTCTGACAGTTCCTAAATTCTATTAAACTCTCCGAAACTCTGCTAAACACCAGTGCCCAGCATTTAGTAGAGATTTCTATTCACTGGTCATTAAGGAGAGGGCTGGGAAGCTGGCTGCTGTGTCCTTAACAATGGATGAGTCATCAGCTGTACAGCTGAATGTATAAATAAGTAAGGAGTGGGGCCATCCGGTGACATCACCGGGAGACCCTGCCCCTTGTACCATCACCGACTTGGGGCATGTTGGGCCCTGCCCCTTATTTGTTTAAGAGCTGTCAGACAGCAGAGCTGCCAGACGGTAGGAGCCTTTGTTGGGACCAGAGTTTTTTGGGGGGGTTTTCAGGTCGGTGGTAGTGGCATCGTGTTTGACGATGGATCTACACCGGACGACAATTTTGAAAGAATTTAATTTTTTTAATAAAGGACTTATCAAAAACTTTTTATTTAGTTTTTACACTTTTTTGGTGAATGAGTAGGGGTACTGTGTATCACCTACTCATTCACATGGAGGGGGCCAGGATCCCCTTGTTAAACAGGGCTTCCAGATTCCAATAAGCCCCCGGCCCACTGGCCAAGGTTGTGGTGAAGAGGCTCTTGTCCTCATCAACATGGGGACAAAGTGCTTTGGAGGGGTCCCCCTGCCCCAAAGTAACCCCCTTCATGTTGAGGGCATGTGGCCTGGTATGGTTCAGGGGAGGGGGGGCTCGCTTCTCTCCCCTCTTTCCTAACCTGTCGGGCTGCATGCTCGGATAAGGGTCTGGTATCAATTCTGGGGGGGCACACATTTTGTTTTTTATTTTGGGCCTGGTATAGATAGACACCATTTATTTCACATATTTTTAATTTGCCAGCAATGCTTTTTTTTTACATGCAGCTGTCAGTGGGGAATCCCACTGACAGCTGATGACTCATCCGTTGTTAAGGATATGGCGGCCGGCTTCCTGGCCCTCTCCTTAACAATAGTGGCCTCACTTCTTAACGCTGAAGCTACTACATGTAGCTTACACACTAGGCTAAACACTGCTAAAAGCTGGCAGAAAATGCTGAAACATAAGCGTTTTTTGTCCAGTGTTTCTAAAGTAATGTTTAGCTTTTCCAGTGTGCATGAAGCCTTAGTGATAAGCCTGACAAAATAAAGATTGTGCTGAGACTGAACCTGAGAGAACAAAAAGGAGCATTTGCAACTTATACCCTTATTTTGAGAGTGTGTATGGGACGTAAGCTCGTTTGATGCCTTTCAATACCATACATCTCATTGGCAGCAATAGGGTTAAGCAGATTTTGCAAGTACATATTGCAGATATACTGTACATTCTTGAAGGTCATGAGACAATAACACTAACACACTAGTCATAATGGGGTAGAAATAGGTCCTAAATGCTCTTTCTGCATGTTCCTAATTGGAGACATCTATTAAATTAAATCTAAAATGCTCCAGAAAATTCTGGATTAAAAAAAATTAAACACCGCTGGGGCTGTAATCATATAAAACAAATGTCTATTTAGCAAAACTATGTTAAAGAAAAGGAAATACGCTTTGATAGGGTTGTTCTCACAGAATGACAATTAGCTAAGGCTGCTTCAAAAGTTTTCCCAGAGGTAGTATTTACAAAGAAACATGTGCCACTTTACCCCTGGAGAAGGCTATCATCCTGTCAATATGTACTTCTTTATCACAATATCAAGATTTGATTTTCTAAACAGTTTCAAAAGCTCAGAACTCCTTTACCTTACATTACAAAGCTATGAAAATGTAAAACACTGGTTGCAAGGAGAGATTTAAAAAGCATATGAACATGTCTTGCAAACCTTGTTATATGGGAGATATATTCATTTTTTGGTTATTCAGGGACCCAAATGATTCTGAAATTCCTATTTGGCATGATTGCTGGTGATGGGGCTGCACTGATAAGCAGGGTACCGGTGAGACTGCACCGATGATCAGGGCGTTGTGTATTGGGGTAAAACACTATACTCACTGTGCCCCTCACAGATCCGATTCTTCTTCCTTCACACACGGTCTCTGTGTGACGAAAGGAGAGTCCATAACCGGCAAAAAAATCAAGTCTGTTTATGCTGTGACCGCTGTGGTTGGGCGCAGCTGATCACATGGTGAAGGGCCATTGTGATTGGCTCTTTACCTGGATCTGTGATCTGCTGTGTCCAAGGCACACAATGGTCACAGAGTGCTCCCGATGCATGCCCAGGGGGCACGTAGGAGGAGAGCACATGGAAGGATGTCCAGGGACTCCCTCCCAGAGCTGAAGAGCCGTGCTGTAACAGTATATCATCTATAGCGTGGAAGGAAAGTGATTGAAGAATGTCCATACTGAAACCTGTGTATGGAGAGGACAAGTCCGAAGGTTTGTTATTCTCAAAGTTTGATGAAAGATGTACCATTCTTAACTTACAAGTTAAATGGTAAGCTGGGTAGGTAAATTTGCTTCTGCGAGAACTGATACCTGTATATTTCCAACTATCGACTACAGCTTCTATGAATGAAACAAGATCTAAGAACAGATCCCATGTAATAGAAAGGAATGCTATGATGATGTGTCCATGTAGCATGGATTTTTAAGGGCCCAAATATAACAACTTGTGGTAATGACAAAATAATACAGTTAAAAAAATTTTGAATCCACCAATAATATGTTGTGATAACAACCAAATGTACACCTTTACCGGCTGTGCTCTCACCTGGTAGGTATGACCAAACCGTTAAGTGAGGTCATATAAGGCTTGTGTCCCTTTAAATTGGACTTAGAATAGGATGGGAATGTCACTTTCCAAAGTTAGAGATCCCCTCACTTCCTTAAGACTCTTCCTCCATAGGTGTATATGCCATAAAGAGTAATAAAAACATAGTGCCTTATCTTCTTTTATTTTCAAATAATTTTTATTAAATTTTTATCATCTTAAAACAGGATAACAGCGTATAGAAACATTCAAGTGAGAGGTTTACAAAAGCAAGTTTACAAGACGTAAGATAAAAGAAGAGGTGATAGATCCCCACCATCCGGCTGGGGACCTGTTAAGTGTAATCAAGTTTACATGAGAGGTATGCTCGTGGTTCATGACCCATGTTGTAGAACGTAAAACAAAAGAAACTAGGTAGTGGTTGAGAGAAGGGGTAGGAAGAGTGGGGGAGGGAGGGAAGAGGGCACCAATGAGCTGTGAATACAGTATCCGATAGGATTTAGGACTAGTAATCAGGTGAGTGAACAATTGGGGTGTTTTAACCGAGACCAGTGTAGTATGAATTTATGATAGGTGGAGTTTCGGAGGGCCGTTCTTCGTTCCATCTCGCATTGTAGATTGATATCAGCAACGAGACGGGACAATAAGGGGGGTGACGTATTTCGCCATAGTTTAGTTATGTTTATCTTAGCTGCTGCCAGAATGTGTACAATAATAGTGCGTGAGCGTTTGGGGAATTTTTCTATCATTATATGAAGGAGGGCTAGACCAGGATTTGGGGTCATTGGTGTATCTATAATTGAAGAAATCATTTGAAACACTTTATTCCAATACGACTTGATGGATCTGCATGACCATAGCAAATGAAAGAGCGAGCCAGTTTCGCCGCAATGTCTCCAGCAGGTTTGTGGCTGTTGTGGATAGTACAGAGATAATTTGGCAGGGGTTAAATAGCATTGATGGAGAATTTTCAAATATGAATCCCAGTGGGAACTACATTTTGAGGCTTTGTATGTGATGGCGAACGTTGCTTGCCAGGATTGTGAAGTGGTTGGGAGAAGTAAAAACCTCTCCCAGTTAGTCAGGGACGACGTATGGGTTGTAAATTGTGCTTCAATTAGTAATGTATAGAAGGTGGATATTCCCTTCTTCGGGTAAATAGTCTTCTGGAAGAAATGGTGTGCGGTAGCAGGAAAGTCTATTTCGAGTGGTATGTTCGTTTTATGAAGCAAGTGGGTTACGCGCATAAAAGTGAATTGCTCCTTATCAGGAAGATGGAATCTCCTCTGGAGGGTCTGAAAAGAATCTGGTTTTTGAGTAGTATAGAGATCTTGAATATGATGTATACCGCACGCTTTCCAAGAAGTTAAGTTTAAGTGGGGGGACAAGAAGTGCAGTGATGATATGGGGGTAGGGATTCGTAGATTAGCCTTATGTGAATGCGTGTATGTCAGAAAATCATGCCAAACCATCAGAGAGGCCTGAATACATGGATGTGAATGTAGAGGACCAGTCTGAGCTATGTGGGGGGCAAAAAGTAAATCTATTAATAATCCCGGTGAGTACAAAGAGGATTCCATGATAGTCCAGGTTTTGTCTTGGGTGGGGTGCCACCAGTAGAAGAGCTGATCTAATAAGACAGCTTGGTAATAGGATTTTAAGGAGACCGGCTCCCCCTCTGAAGGGTGGGCGTATCAGGAGGTTTGTGGTACATCTAGGCCGTTTGGAATTCCATATGAATTTATTCAGAATTTTTTGAAGTGTGGAAAAAAAGGAGGAAGGTATAGAAATAGGCAGCGTGCGGAAGATATATAAAATTTTAGGCAGTATGCACATTTTGATAGTCGCTATTCTGCCTAACATAGATAAGGTAGCTGTACGTAGGCTTCTAAGCTCCTGTAGAATTATGTCAAGTAGCGGTTTAAAATTAGCTGTATAGAGTTGATTGGTATTGGCAGTCAGTTTAATCCCCAAGTAGGGAATATTGTGAGTTTCCCACTGGAAAGGGAAATGTTTTATAAGCCGGTTTTGAAGTGGAGCAGGAGTATATAAGTTTAAAATAGAAGACTTGGGTTCATTGGGACATCTGCGTAGGTTTGTATGTGAGAGCGTATTGAAGTAAGTGACTTATAAGGGTTTGTAATCATTAGAATAATGTCATCCACAAAGAGGCTAATTTTGTGTTCGTGCTTAAGAAATTTAATTCCTGAGAAACTGGAATCATTTCTGAGGTTAGATGCTAGTGGTTCAATGAGTAAAACGAAGATTATGGGGGAAAGAGGGCAGCCTTGTCTAGTTCCGTTGGAAATTTGGAACGGTTGTGAAAGTGTGCCATTGGTGAGAACTCTAGCAGAGGGTTTGGAATATAGAGATAGAATTGCAGACAACAACCAATCCGTAATTCCAAATTTTTGGAGAGTGTCATAAACTGCCAGTGAATGCGGTCAAATGCTTTCTCTGCATCCAGAGATAGGAGAAGTGAGGGTTGATTTTCTGAATCAAGGTGGTGTAGTAGTGATATAATTTGTTGAGTCGCATCGGGGGCCTGTCTACCTGGTACGAATCCTACTTGGTCAGGGTGGATTAGGGTGGGAAGATAGGGAAGCAGTCGTAGAGCTAATATCTTGGCATATATTTTTAGGTCTGTGTTGAGCAGTGAGATTAGCCTATAGTTCTGAACTAATTGGTGATCTTTACCTGGTTTTGGGATAGTAGAAATTATTGATTGTAGCATATCAGAGGGAAATTCTCCTTTAGAAGCAACGTAGTTATAAAGATCCGAAAGGTGTGGTGTGAGGGAGGGAGCAAACATTTTGTAATATTCATTAGTGAAACCGTCGTTACCTGGTGATTTGTTCAAAGGGAGTTTATTTATGGTTTTCTCGATCTCTGTGGGTGAAATCGGTACAGAGAGGGAGGCTAACTGGGAAGGAGTAATGTGGGGGAGATTGGTATGACGTAGGAAATTTTCAATCGATGGGGTTGTTGGTTGAGTCGTGTTGGGGTCGTCTTTTATATTGTAGAGAGATTGATAGTAACACGCAAACGCGTCAGCTATGTCTTGTGGGTTGGTCAATGGGGCACGTGAGATTGGGTGTT
This sequence comes from Staurois parvus, assembly GCF_062004578.1. Lineage (NCBI taxonomy): Eukaryota > Metazoa > Chordata > Amphibia > Anura > Ranidae > Staurois > Staurois parvus. The sequence goes on along the minus strand of NW_028320062.1, from coordinate 178,536 downwards.
GGACCGTGGCAATTTTGTTTTTAAGCCGTTTTTGTTTGATGATTTTAGTAAGAAGAGAATTTGATTTGTTGCCTAGCGCATAGAATTGGGATTTTGTTTTTTGGAGGTACGTATCATAAGTATGTAATAGAATAGTACGTAGTGTGTTCCTATCTCGGTTTAAGACCGCGGTCGTGGTGGGGTTCGGATTTTGTTTGTTAGTGTCTTCATTCTTGCGTATAGAAGCTAGGAGTTGGTCAATTTGCAGTGACCGTTGTTTTTTAATGCGAGAATTTAGTTGGATGAGGATACCTCTCATGTAAGCTTTATATGTTAACCAAAGTGTGGTAATAGAGATATCCGGAGTGATGTTAGTTTCAAAAAAGAGGTGATGAGCATCTAAAACAAATTTTTGGTTGTCTGGGTGTTTCAGAAGTGTAGAATTAAGTCTCCAAATAGGAGGAATCGCTGACCGTCGGTGATCATCCAAAGAGACGCTGATCGGAGCATGATCGGACCAAGTTATAGTACCGATGTTGGATGAGGACACGTATTGTAGAGTCCATTTGTCAGTGACGAACATGTCAATTCTAGAGTACGAAAGATGTGGGGGTGAAAAATAGGTGTAGTCTCTCTCCGAACCATGTTGGCATCTCCAAATGTCATATAAGTCGTGGTCATGCATGAAGCGGTTGAAGTACAGGTTGGTGTGTTTCTTGTTAGAAGAGGAATCTATAAGTGAATTGCCAAGGACATTAAAGTCTCCTCCAATAATGAGTCTACCTCGTTTGTGTCGGGAAATGAGGTTGTAGAGTTTGCGGTAAAATCTGATTTGTTTACTATTCGGGCCATATACGTTCACCAAGGTATACGTAAGCTCATTAATTTGGCATATCAAGATAAGGTAGCGCCCTTGTGGGTCGATTATGGTGGAGGTGAGTTGCAAAGAGAGAGCGTCATTAACAGCGATAATAACTCAATTCTTTTTTTTATCATTCGTTGCCATGAATTGTTGAGAGAATCGGTGAAGATACAGTTTAGGGGTCTTTTCCGTGGCGAAGTGAGACATTTGTATAAAGAATAGGTCTGCTTGAGATTTTCGGATTTCTCTTGATAGCATCGATCTCTTGAAAGGGGAGTTGAGGCCTCGTACATTAAGAGAGGTGATAGTAATCATTTATAAGCTGATTTTCGGGGTAGAGGCATATTTGGGATGTTATTTGGTAATATTCTGGGTCAGAATACTTAAATCTAGTGTCAGAGATATATAGCTGGTGGTGCCATGGGAAGGGATAGGTGGAAAGGGAGAAAACAGGAGTAAAAAAACACTTACGTATAACGCAAATAACCAATGTAGCCAGGAACGCTACTGCAAAAATGGGGGAGCCAAACAGGTTTTGACCACCGGAGGGGTCATACCTATAGAAAACTTTGCAAACGAAAGTCATTAGGTATAGGCCGATTGCCAGAAATAGGAGTGTTCAGAGAGAACCTCCAGGGAAAAACATAAGCATGCGTAAACACGTTTTTGCCGCTGGGCCCTTCAAGTCGCTTCCATATTTTGGACGGAGCCAGGGTTGTTCTTCTGTGGGTCTGCAGGTAAAATGCTCCAAGCCTTAAGGAAGTCCAATCCAGCCTCCAAATTTTTAATAGTATAAATCTTGCCTTGGTGTCGCACTATTAATTTTGTTGGGAATCCCCACTGATAGGCCATACCATGATTCCTGAGCGCTTTTGTGATTGAAATCATCTTTTTCCTGTTGGAAAGTGTGGCCTTGGACAAATCAGCATAGAGACGCAGATTCGCATGAGAGGGTGGGAGTGGAGGTGGGTTTCTAGCCGCCATCATAATTCTCTCTTTAACGTGGTAGAAGTGTATGCGGACGAGCACATCTCTAGGGATGGATGCTGACAGGAATGAAGGCTTAGGAAGTCGATGTGCTCGATCGATCGTGGCCTCTACTTCAGAGAGCGTTGGGATTAAAAGCTTTAGGAAGTGTTGCAAATATGGCAGCAGTGCATCGGTAGACACTGTTTCTGGGACCCCTCTGAGTTTGATATTGTTACGGCGCGATCGGTCCTCCATGTCAGCCAATTTTAAATTAATTTGTTCGATGTCCGATACATGGTCTGTGTGAGCATCAATCAAATCATTGTGTCAGCTATATTGGTCTCAATATGGAGGATTCTGTGTTCCTGTCTTTGCACCAAGGCAGTAATTTGGGTTAATGGCGCAGATATATCATTATGTAAAGTTTGACGCAGTGATGTTAGCATGTTCTTCATGCAGATTTCGGTCAGAGGTTGGTCAGATGCTGGGAATGCGTCTATGTCAGGCAAGGAGGAATGTGATGGCTGAGGTGGGACGTTTATGGCTTGGCAGGAGTCATCAGGGTCACTCTCTAGCCGTGGCCGTGATTTAGCTGGGCTGCAGGTCGTGGGTGACAGTGGGGGTGACAACTCACCAGGGTCCCCTGGGTAAAGCTGGTGGTGCAGCCTGGGATCCGCGCTCTGGGACCTGTAGTCCTCCTCCTGGCCATTGCAGCCTCCCCGCATGTCCGTATGGCGGCCGCCATCTTGGTTTCCCTGCATAACAGCCGGGAAGAAGTTTGTTAATTTCCCTGGCTGCCCCGGGCTCTTTTTCCTGCGGGGCATGTCTAGTGGGCTGCGGGCACACTACGGGAGCTGCCGTGTGCTCTTAGTTTTCCCTGGGGTCTGAGTGAGCCGCTTCAATGCTGGCGGGTGAACGGAGCGGGAACTATCGCGCGTCCATCCTCGAGCCGGCCGCGCATGTGCCCCCGCCTTATCTTCTTTTAAAACATTCATCAAATAAATAGTGCACTCACATGTAATTGTAGTTAAAATCACTTTAAACCACTTAAAAATCAATCCACAGTGTGCATTTGAAATCCGTGCTGTGTACTTGCTGTGTGTTGCCTGTCTCCTTAAGCGTTGCAATGGCAGAGCCCCTCCCCTTTGTGCTTCGGCAGCACATATACTAAAATTGGAACAATACAGAGAAGATTAGCATGGACCCTGCACAAGGCTGACACAAAAGGGAGGGGATCTGCTGTCACGACGCTTAAGGAGCCCGCTAAACATGTCCGCTCACATGTAGTCTCTCATGCAGCGATCACCTGTAAGCAGACTGCATTTACGTGTGATCAGCCGGGATTCGATTCAGGAGCTGGCAGCTATCCTTTACTCTCAATGGGATTGCCTCCCACAGCTAGTTGTTGGAACCCCTGCTGGGGTTCTTACATGTAATCATTCCCCGGTGTGAATGTAGCCTTATGGTACTCAGATAAAACTTTTTAAACATTATAAAATCTATCAAGTCTTTTCTTGGTACCCTAGAGTCCACTATTACACTCAAGAAAACACTACAGCTCCTTGCATGTTCTTGGTTTGCAGAGCTCTACAGTAATATATTTCCAACTCCTATACAGTTTTTAACCTATTTATAACTGATATAGAAATTGGGATTAAAAGTAGCATTCCATTCTTTATAGATGACAACAGGGGCGGACTGACCATTCAAGGGCCCGGGGTCAGTAGGGGGCCCCATAAGATGCCCCTGGTACCTTTTATAGGCTTTTTTGGGTGTGGTTTGAGTGTGGGCAAGGACACAGGAGCCCCATGATCCCCTATTGCCCAGGGGGCCCCATGAGTTGTCAGTCCGTCCCTGGATGACACCAATCTATAGTGGAATAATGTCCTTAAAGCATTTCTGCAATTTACAAGCTAACCTTAATGCAATATTTACTTGAGCAACTATGTGGCAAACAAGGTTTAATATTGATAAATGTAAAGTTATGCACTTGGGGGATAAAAACATGTATTCTAAGAGAACACATGGGTAGTCAATGGTGCAGAAGCATCTGGGTTTTCTGGTAGATCAGTGGTCTCCAAACGTTTTAAGCAAAAGGCCAGTTTGATGTTCTTCAAACTTTAAGAGGCCCTACTATGGTCAGTGGAAGTAAGCAATGCCATATTGTTAGTTTTAAACTGAGGAAAAGTGCCCTATTATTATTTTAAAGGGAGGAGTAGTGCCCCATTATTGGCTTTAGTGGGAGAAAGAGTGCCCTATCAGTGGTGTCAGTGGAAGGAATAGCACCCCATCATTGGTGTCAGTTGAAGGAGTTGTGCCCCATAGAATGGATAAAGGCAAGTAAAGGATCACAGTTTGGAGACCATTGTGGTAGATCTTAGTCTCAATAGCAAGCAATTCCAAAATGAGATTTCTAAAGCTAGCAAAATACTTGCTTTTGCTTTTCCTTTGGGTCAACTTTGAATATAGGATTGTATATATATGGAGGTTTTCTAGTTGTTTTTTTCTGGTTTTGGTTGAACTACATGAACTTGTTCCTTTTTTAAGCTGACTAACTATATAACTATGTAATGTCTCTGTCGCTGTCTCAGCACTGCCTACTTGTATAGCTGAGTGTTCCAAAATCTGGCAGCAATGCACTGCAGTCCATTGCAGGTGTATATTCTCAGGATATTTTAAGTGCCTTGCTATCTCAGGAGGCAGGGATAAGGTGCGGTGACATCAGCCACACTTCCCAAAAGCGTCAAAAGCTGGGGCCAAGATTACTTATATTTTTGTTAGCAACACATTTATTTTTCATTTCAATATTTTTTTTAATTTAGTTTACCATTGAAAAGCAAGTGATACATGGGCATGGCCGGCCGCAGACAGAGATGGCTGCACAATAGGAGAACTCTGAGAGCCACCGAGTGCTGCAGCTATCTACAGCGATGATCGTCTGTGGGAACACCCGCTGACAACACTGCTATCTCCCGGAAGGTGTGGGGCACTGATCCCTGAGATGGGGAAAAGGAAAATAAAGGAGGGGCCCCACAAAATTCTTCACTCCGGGTCCCCCCTCCCCAAAATGGCACTGGTCCCTGTTCTCCTCCGGACCCACAGGGACATGAGGAGGGAGACAGCCACAGCTCTCCCCTGCATGCATCTAGCCCTGCCGTGCACACAGTCCTGGCAAAATCTGCTTTGAGAACACCAATCTGCAGCCCTCAAAAGAACAAGCAGAAATATTCTCCAGATGAGCAACATATGGGTGAGCATTTTCAAGATTCCTTTTCACAAAACACTACGAGAGAATTTATAGAAAATCTGGAGGACTACCCTGCAGAATCTATGCCACTTACTGCTACAGTTATGAAAGATATGTTAGTTACTCTTAAAGGATCCCTATCAGGAGCGGACTGACAACTCATAGGGCCCCCAGGCAATAGGGGATCATGGGGTCCCTGTGTCCTTGCCCAAACTCAAAAAAACCTATGAAAAAGGTACCAGGGGCATCTCATCCCTACTGACCCTGGGCCCAAATGGTCAGTCCGCCCCTGATCCCTACATAAAGATATGATGAGCTTTGTGACACAAATCAATACAGAATTGGAAAATCTAGGAGATCGGGAGTCACATGTGCAAACTAAAATGGGTGACTTCACCATTGCTCATAACGAATTAGCGGATGCCCACAACGAGGCTGAGGATGACCTGAAAGCCTTAAAGGTGAAAATAGCAAATCTTGAGGACTACTCCCATAGAAATAATATAAAATTTAGGGGGATTGGTGAAAATACTCCTGTCACAGATCTTCACAAATATATTGAGCAAATGAAATCTACATTGTTGTCGCACACTCCGAATAGGGAGGTAGTTGTGGATAGGGCGCATAGACTGATAAAGCCCTCCTTCCTCCCAGACCATGTCCCTAGGGATGTAATAGCGAGAATCCATTTCTATCATGTGAAGGAGGAATTAATGCTATTCGTGCGGAAGACCAATCCACTTCCAGCACCCTACAGTGGGATCTCCCTGTTTACTGATCTCTCTCAACATACCATATCAGCTGGCAAGAAATGAATTTCTTTTACGAAATTATTGCACAACAACATTAAATATCAATGGGGCTTCCCTACCAAACTGCTGATTACGAAAGATAACCGAGTCCTTACGGTCACTTCTGAGTAAGATGGTTTCCAGTTAGCAGACGAGGAACTTGCGCCTACCAAAGCCTCTCCCAGGAAAAGTTCCTCAGAGTGGGAACAAGTAGCAGGATGACGTCAGTCTCCATTACCATCCTGCATTCTCCTGGTCCCTCTGTTTTACCCACTGCGCATTTGGATAGCTGTTTCCCTGGCTGCACCCCCTGGCACTTTCCCCCATCCAGTCAAGTGAATAGCTTCACACGAACTTATATCATAAAACAGTGCAGCGCTCTAAGAATTAAATAATAATAAATCAATAAAATAAAATAAATATGAATAAAATAATAGTGCCAAAAAACATAAAAAATTAGTGCCAAACCATAATAGAAATAAAGACAAGGTGTCAAACCATAAAAATAAATGGTGTGTACACAATTGATAATAATAAATCACACTCCAAAAGAAACCATCCAATATAAGAAAACTTAGCAGTGCTCACATAGAGCCACAAAAAATGAACATGAATAAATGCATCCAAAGCAATGTCCTTATAGTGAAAAAATGACATAAATCTTAGCAGTGCTCACATAGTGCCACAAAAAAATGAACATGAATAAATGTATCCAAAGCAATATCCTTATAGTGAAAAAATGGCATAAATCTTAGCAGTGCTCACATAGTGCATCAAAAAAATTTTTTTTTATAAATAAACGTATCCAGACCAATGTCCTTTTAGTGAAAAAATTACAATAAATCATGCGACGTGCAATAGTGATATTAAATGCAACACGTGACTGTGCCAAACTCCTCCTTGTGAGCAGCTAAATTGCCTCCTCACCTCCTCCTACTGACCCCTGGGGGCCAACAGGCTTGCAGGATCACCCTGGATCCTTAATAGATCATGGTCAGCAGCTTCCTTCCTTCCCTGGATCTCCTTAGAGGGGCTCCTATTTCCCCTATTCAGCCAGGGTGGTCCTGAAGAGTAATAGCTCACAATCCAGTGAGCCACAAAAAAAGCCTCTAAGTGCAGTATTCAATTAACTCAGTTTTATTTTAAAGAGTAAAAAAGGTTTCACTCACATTACAGACAATCTCCCTCCTCACTGATGTGTGGGTGTACTTTTTTACTCTTTAAAATAAAACTGAGTTAATTGAATACTGCACTTAGAGGCTTTTTTGTGGCTCACTGGATTGTGAGCTATTACTCTTCAGGACCGCCCTGGCTGAATAGGGGAAATAGGAGCCCCTCTAAGGAGATCCAGGGAAGGAAGGAAGCTGCTGACCATGATCTATTAAGGATCCAGGGTGATCCTGCAAGCCTGTTGGCCCCCAGGGGTCAGTAGGAGGAGGTGAGGAGGCAATTTAGCTGCTCACAAGGAGGAGTTTGGCACAGTCACGTGTTGCATTTAATATCACTATTGCACGTCGCATGATTTATTGTAATTTTTTCACTAAAAGGACATTGGTCTGGATACGTTTATTTATAAAAAAAAAATTTTTTGATGCACTATGTGAGCACTGCTAAGATTTATGCCATTTTTTCACTATAAGGATATTGCTTTGGATACATTTATTCATGTTCATTTTTTTGTGGCACTATGTGAGCACTGCTAAGATTTATGTCATTTTTTTCACTATAAGGACATTGCTTTGGATGCATTTATTCATGTTCATTTTTTTGTGGCACTATGTGAGCACTGCTAAGTTTTCTTATATTGGATGGTTTCTTTTGGAGTGTGATTTATTATTATCAATTGTGTACACACCATTTATTTTTATGGTTTGACACCTTGTCTTTATTTCTATTATGGTTTGGCACTAATTTTTTATGTTTTTTGGCACTATTATTTTATTCATATTTATTTTATTTTATTGATTTATTATTATTTAATTCTTAGAGCGCTGCACTGTTTTATGATTTATTGACACTGTGGATTGGTATCAGTTTAGAGTGCTGGCAGCTAGTCAATATGTTTTATACTTTCACTCTCATAGCGCAGGAGGACCTTGAATTATTTACACGAACTTATATGTTACTCTTTTGTTTTGTTTTTCTTCATAAGTTTTCCTCTCTTTTTTAGCATTTTTCTACAGAGCAGCAGCACCATTTGTGCTGCTGGATCTCAGTATGATATCTTACAGTGACCCCGGAGAGTTGCATCTCCTTTTTCCATGCTGGAAAACCATGGATACTATAAGATTACCTATTTGGCTTTTAAATTCTGTAATGCCATTTCCACTTCTACCACTTGACCACATCTAACAATTCCAAGTTTTTTCATGGTCTAAAGATAATCTCTCTGAATGCTCATGGTCTTAATAGCCCTTTTAAATGCCAAATGATGTGGAAAGAAGCTCAATGGCTACATGGTGATGTGATTTGTGTTCAGGAAACACACTTTTCATCCTCTAAAGCTCCACACTGCTCAAACCGCCTGTTCCCACATATTTTTAAATCTAATGGTCCTGATAAGAAATGTGGGGTCTTAATTGCTATTCGAAACTCTGTTGCTTTCTCATTACAGTCTCAGGTATCAGACAACAGGAGTAGATTCCTAATCATTGTGGGTGAAATCAACAATATTGTCTATACCATTTTGAATCTCTATGCCCCCAATATTCACCAGGTCCACTTTTTCAACTTCCTACGGAAGACTTTAGTTCATGCCCTGACTGAAGCCAACCTATATGATCCCTGGAGATGTCTACACGCATCTGAAAAGGATTTTACACATTACTCAGCACCTCACAAATCATATTCAAGAATTTACTTCTTCCTAACGGATGTACAATTGTTGCAGAATATTGCTAAAGCTGAGATCCACCCGATAACGTGGTCGGAACACACTCCGATCTCTTTGAGTTTTGAGGAGACTCTGAAATTTTCTCCAGTATTTCTATGGCGAAATGATATCTCCATGTTTTGTAATACTACTTTCCGTTCTGTTCTCTCTACAGCTTTGGAGGAGTATTTTGTTATTAATTCGTCCCCTGACACAAGTGCATCTAATGTATGGTGCTCTCATAAAGCGTACTGTAGAGGTTTATTATTGAAGTTTGCATCACAGGCTAGACGTAATCGGAATCAAATTTTTTCTGACACAATTGATAAAATAGCTAGACTTGAACATACACATAAACAAACTTAATCCCCTGACATCTTACAGGAGCTCCAAACAACTAGACTTACACTTTAGTTTACGATTAGGGCATTATGGTCAAAACCTAAAAAAGGCTAAAGCTAAATTTTACACACAAGGGAATAAAGCAGGCAAAATGCTAGCAAAATACCTAGCAACTAGACAAACCAAATCCAAAATATCCTCACTCTTGGACCCTATATCTAACACACCCAGTTATCATCCTAACAAAATAGCAGAAGCGTTCCGCTCCTACTACTCCCAATTATACAACCTCAAAGATGATCCTTACACTCTCCAACCTACACCAGATTCGATTAATCAGTTTTTTAATAAACTGTCTTTACCCACGCTAGATCTCCAAAAACTAGCAGGACTCAACCAACCCATTTTAGAAAGTGAAATTATTGCGACTATCAAAAGATTACCAAAAGGGAAATTTCCGGGAGCTGATGGTTTTTCAAATGAATACTATAAGGAATTCCAATCCATATTAGTACCCCACCTTAAATGTACATTTAATGAAGCTATACTTAAGTCCACATTTTCACCGGAAATGTTAAAGGCTATAATTGTTACCTTACCTAAACTGGGGAAGACTCCGGACCGCCCTCAAAACTGTAGACCCATCTCCCTACTAAATACTGATCTCAAAATATAGGTAAAAATTATAGGGACTCGCCTCCTTAGTATAACTCTTCTCCTAATTCGGGCTGATCAAGTGGGCTTTGTTAAGGGCAGACAGGCAGCGGATGGTACCCGTAGAATACTTGACTTAATGCACTTAATCGAATTTCGTAGATTGCAGGCAGTGTTCTTGGCTTTGGATGCCGAGAAAGCTTTTGATAGGGTTCATTGGCAATATTTGGACGCTACTTTAACCAAGTTCAGTATAAGTGGGTTCATAAAATCGGCTATTGTGGCACTTTATACTGTCCCCACTGCAGAGGTATTTACGTCCAATGCCCTATCGGAACCTTTTAGCATTACTAATGGAACAAGGCAGGGCTACCCACTATCTCCCATTATCTTCTCCTTAGTAATGGAACCACTAGCAACTGCGATACAAGATAATCCACAGATCTCGGGCAATCAAGCTGTGGATACCTCCCATAAAATTGGTTTATTTGCTGATGACGTTATACTTACTGTCAATGACCCTGTGAAATCCCTTACAGAAATTTCATTTTCCTAGCAATCCTTTAGTGCAGTTTCCTATTATAAACTTAATATTACAAAATCATGTGCCCTACCGATAGCCATAACGAAGGTTCTCTTAAAAGAGCTCATAGCTAAATTCCCCTACAGTTGGACCCATAAAAAACTGGATTACCTTGGTATATATATATATATCTTCTCCAGCTTCTAATACCTTCAAAGATAATTACGAAAAGGTATACCAGTTCTTTTTAGTGGAGCGACACCGACTCAATAAATTTGAAACATCATGGATAGGTAGAATAGCGGCTTTTAAGATGTTGATTCTCCCCAAAATATTGTACTACTTTCAAACGATTCCAATTGTTGTCCCTCATGCTTATTTCAAAAAATTAGAGGTGGCTATTAGAACCTATATCTGGCAAGGGAAGAAACTGAGAATTCCGTTCCTATCCCTCACTAAACATAAATCTACAGGGGAGATCGGTCTTCCAGTGCTCTCCAGGTATTATTATGCATCTATTTTGGACCAACTTCCGGAGTGGTTCACCACGTCAAACTATGGGTACAAATTGAGAAATCTGCAGTTCCTAATAGAGATCTTTGGGCTCTATTGGTAGCTAAATCTGCCAAATCCAAACTCCTCAATACATTTCCTCCATCTATCACTGCATCTCTTGAGGCATGGATATTGACATAAATAAATTAAATTCCTCTTCCCCCAAGATTCAAATAGAAATACCACTCTCAGCGTTTGAATACTTTATTCCTAAACTCAACACCAAGCTTCTACAAGATTTGGGTTACAGCACTTTTATTGAAATAGGGAATATTATCCCAATTAGAGGTCTACACCCCTTCTACAGATTAGAGGATACCATAGGGTGAATCTGAAGACATGGATTGAAATTGATTCGTGGTTCTACAATTATTTACATTATGATAACAATCTTGCTATTCTCAGTAGTATAGGTAAATGGGAGGTAGACCTTCGAAGGTCATTCACTAAAGATGAATGGGATGCTGCCCTGGGCAATAGTTTAATTATTACTAAATGTACACATCATTGGAGCTGCTCTTTAAAATATTTTATCGTAGCTACCTTACCCCTTATAAACTTGCTAAACTGTATCCCAATGTGTCTCCTCTATGTTGGAGGAACTGTGGAAAGGAAGGCAATCTACTCCATATTATGTGGGCATGCCCCTGCTTACAAAATTTCTGGCAAGAGGTCTTTGCACTCATCTCACGGGTATCTGGAATGTTAACTAGCCCAGCACCTCATCTAGCGCTACTCAATATCACATTACACTTGTTTCCCTTTCAGTTTAGAACAATTGCCAGCCATATCGCTGCCAGAATGTCTATCACTGCTGCCTGGAAGTTAGTGAAGATCCCCTCCATTTTAGAAGTAATCCATAGGATTAACTCGAATTACATCTGCGAAAGAGCTGTGCCTATTCAATGTCAGCATATGGGGAAATTTGATCTGAATTGGTCTGGTTGGACAGGAAGGTTTATGCCCCATGATATGAGTGTATGAGTATACAGTTTTACATATCGTATTGTTTCTTTGGCTGCATCTGTGCTCTGTTCTCATCTCTTTCTATCTGTTTCTTTCTTTATTCCTTTGTCTTCCCTCCTTACCTCTTTTGAGCTATCTAGGTCTATAATAAGCACTATGTATGCACTATATGCCTTAAGGGTCACTTAGTCTGCTGGATCCTTGTATTGAAAACATTGACCTATTCTAATATATATGCATTTGTAGGCCAATATATAACTGCTTTTCCAGATCTAAGAGTGCATTGGCGCCATGGTGTTAAGATATATCTATGTATACTTTCTACCTTGATCTATCTATGTTATTGTAATTGTTTTATGAAAAATTTAATAATACAGATTTGAAAAGAAAAGCAAGTGATACATACCATAATGGGGATATGTTGCAACACATTTATTTTTAAATCACCTTTCCATTGTCATGGAAGGCCTGTTTAAAAAAAAGATATTAAAAAGAATTCAGTCAGCAACAATAAATCAGGACTTTTAATGTACCTACGAGGAAAGAGTATGTCCTCAAGACACCAGATATTATCTCAGTAAAATATCCTTTTATTAATCCACTTAAAAAAAAAGAAAACAACTCAGTTTCATTCCTTATTGTATTAAAAACTTATATGTATATAACATATGGTTCATATGGTAAATCAAAGAAACAAATTAAATAAACATCAAACACCCTAAATTAGTCAACACATTTGGCGGTCCACGGCCTCTTCCTCAGGGTGATGATGACTGTAGCTGTTTAAAGTACTATATGTACAGTTGATCTGTCTGAAATACTCTAAGTATATATGATAAAATACACAACATCAAAACATCCAATATGAAAATGCTTTATAAACAATGCTTACCACGTAATCATGCAGGTGGGCAGTGCTTTTATCATATATTTGTCCAAAACAACTTATATGGTGGTCTTTAGTCTGGAGGACAATTATTTAAAAACAACATAAACTTGAAACAAGCACTAGCAAGGTGACTCCACACAGAAAGGTTTCCCTCGACGGGTGTCCAACAGTGTCTTTAACCACAGATGTGCAGAAAAGTGCGCCAGACCAAACTGGATGAAAGAGTCCAAAATCATCTAAATTATTGTTGAAAAAAAGTCATATAAAAATATTAGACTATTTTATTCCGTTTGGCCTGGTGCAAGCAATGAGGATGTCTTATCCAAATATTAATTTATTGGCCCCTTAAACCAGCTGACCTAAGTTTAAAGGGCACGCAGTACATTTCTGTTACTATGGCTACATCATGCATTATTTTGCTAACCAAGAACACACAGGATTTGCTTGGAACCCATAGTAGTGGTGAACCCAAACCTCATTCCTACTGGAGAGAAAAATAAGTTTATTTAGAGTAAAATGACACATCAGAGATAGTGGTAGTTTGAACTAGAACCTTATCTAACCCTTAATATACTCCAACAGAGGTCAAAATAGATATTGCCAACTTGTCTATTGTATTTACTTATCTATGTATTTAAAGATAAACTCCAGGAACAAGAACTTCAATTTAAACATATTTCTCAATAGCAAGAATGAAGACAAATCAACTTTGTGGACAAGTCTGAAGGCTACCTGTAAAAAACATCTGGTGGGTATGTGATTACAAGGCCAATTATCCTGCACATGGATAAAGAGCAGCAGTGACCAGTCTCTTTTACAGGAAACTACTGCATAGAGCCAAAGTTTCACAATGAATTACTGCCCACACAGTGCCAGAAGAAATGCATACAGAACATCTGGATTAATGTACAGATAACATCAAGATTCAAGTAAGAACACACAGGCTTTAGATTACTGAAATGATGACTTTCTGCATTTCTGATTTGGTTCCCTGGGCTTCAAGTCCAGTGCAGGGGCGGGCTGACCATTTGGAAACTCCAGCACCGCCCGAGGGCCCGGGGTCAGTAGGGGACCCCATGAAATGCCCGTGGTACCTTTTTCATGGGCTTTTTTGAGTTTGGGCAAGGACACAGGGGCCCCATGATCCCCTATTGCTCGGGGGCCTCATGAGTTGTCAGTCCGCCGCTGGTCCAGTGGCATAACCACAAATTTCTGCAGGCTGATTTTCACGCCTGAGAAAGTACCATATCTATAGGCCCTGTGCATGGCTGTCTCTAACGATTTCCCTCAGTTAAAAGCATCAAGTTAATGTTCATTATCTATGTCTACATACATTATATTGCCAAAAATATTGGGATTTACTCACACATGACCTTTAATGGCATCCCAGTCTTAGGACTTATATACACTGCAGCTGCTAAACTGAAGTTTAGGAGCAGTTTTGAGTTTTTTTCAGCAGCCCCTGAATTCTCCTTTATGTTTTCCTATGTGCCCATGTACACATAGTCGTTTACAGTAGTTTACAGGCAGTTGAAGTTACAGGCATTTTTTTGAAAGCACAAAAATCGCATTCAGGAGTAGAGTTTACCAGTATTTCAAATGCTTGTAACCCCATGTAACTGCTTGTAAACGTGTTTAAATGCGTTTATGCACATTTGCGTTTAGATGCATTTTTGGGCTGGTCCATATCCAGATGCTGTCCAGTGCCTTTTTTCCTCATCAAAAATGCATGCACAGCATTTTCCATGTATTCAAATGGACCTAGAACACCAGTGCAGTTAGTTCCAGTTTTCACGTGCAGGAAAAAATGGTAGAATGCTCTGCATTATGGTCATGATGGGATACATAGTGAATACAACCAGAAAAGACAGGCAATCTCAAAACATACTGCTCTCCCTGCTTCTGCTCTATTTCTCACAAAACGTCTGAAATAGTTAATTATTTACTATTTTTCAGTGCATTCTGGGCATTTCAAGGGTCTCCTGATCTTATCTTTTAAAAACGCTTCTAAAAGCAAACTCGCATACACACGGCTAAACACAACTGCACATAAATGTGGTAGGTAAACGCAGCTAAACTGATGTTTTTGATCTACATTTTCTAGCAGTCAGTTTACAGCGGTCAGAAAAGTTTTTCAAACACCCTGTGTACATGAGCTCTAAGTCCGTAGGGTTCAGTATAGGATTGGCCCACCCTTTGCAGTTATAACAGCTTAACCACTTGCCCTCCAGAGGATTTACCCCCCTTGATGACCAGGCCTCTTTTTGCTACTCGGCGCTGCACTAATTCAACTGATAATTGCGCAGTCATACAATGCTGCTTCCAAACGAAATTTACGTCCTTTTTTTCACACAAATAGAGCTTTCTTTCGGTGGTATTTGATCACCTGTGCGCTTTTTATTTTTCACGCTATAAACAAAAAAAGACCAAAAATTTGGAAGAAAAACAATATTTTTTACTTTCAGCTATAAAAAATATATAGTAAACTCAAAGTTAGTTATAAATTTAGGCCATTTTTTTGCTATACAGTGCTGCGCTAGTTAACCGGACAATTGCGCGGTCATGCAATACGGTACATAAATGAAAATTACATCAATTTTTTTCCCACAAACTGAGCTTTCTTTTGGTGGTATTTGATCACCTGTGCGTTTTTTATTTTTTGCGCTATAAAAAAAAAGGCTGACAATTTTGAGGAAAAAAAAAAATTTTTTGGACTTTTTGCTATAAAACATGTCAAGTAAAAAAAAATTTAAAAATTAAATTTAGTCATAAATTTCTGCCAAAATGCATTCTGCGACATGTCTTTGCTACAAAAACCCCAATACGTGTAAATTAATTGGTTTACGTGAGAATTATAGCGTTTACAAATGGCGGGAAAGATACTGGGATTTGTAATTTTTTTTATACTAATAATGGCGGCAATCAGTGACTTATGGCGGTGATCAGTGACTTATGGCGGTGATCAGCGACTTATGGCGGGACTGCGGCGGATATTCTGACACTGGGGGGGAACTGACTTGGGGTCACTGACATCCCCAGTGACACCAATACAGTGATCAGTGCAAAAAAAAAACACTGACACTGTACTAATGGCACTGGGCAGGAAGGGGTTAACTTTATTATGCAGTGAAAGTGTTAACTGTGTGAGGGGAGTGTTTTGCTAGGGGGCGGGGGTGTGTACTGCAGGCAACACCGCTGATCAGGACAGATAAACTCTTCTGTCCTGATCAGCGTGTCAGGAGCTGTCAGGGAACTGACAGAAAGCACAGCTACTGCAGCTGTGCTCTCTGTCACTGATTGCCGCTAATCGCCGGGACATAGCCAGTAACGACCGACTGTGACCCGGCGACTGACATCCGCGGCCATGATCAGTGGGACAGGTAGGGCAGCGGAGCGCCCTGCGCGCGTCCCCTACCTGTTTTAACAACACACGTTTTAAAACGTGGTTTTACCCAGCTGTGCCGCCCTGCCGCCGTATTTCTACAGTGGCTGGGTGGCATGTGGTTAAACTCTTCTGGGAAGGCTGTCCACAAGGTTTAGCAGTGTCTGTGGGAATGTTTGACCATTCTTCAAGAAGCGCATTTGTGAGGTCAGGAACTGATGTTGAACAAGAAGGCATGGCTCACAGTGTCGGCTCTAATTCATCCCAAAGGTGTTCTATCGGGTTGAGGTCAAGACTCTATGCAGGCCAGTCAAGTTCTTCACCCCAAACCCTCTCATACATGTCATTTTGGACCTTGCTTTGTGCATTGGTGTGCAGTCATGTTTGAACAGGAAAGGGCCATCTCCAAACTGTTCCCACAAAGTTGGGAGCATGAAATTGTCCAAAATGTCTTGGTATGCTGACGCCTTAAGAGTTCCCTTCATTGAAACTAAAGGTCCAAGCCCAACCTCTGAAAAACAACCCCACACCATAATCCCCCCTCCACCAAACGTATGCAGTCAGGCAAGTACTGTTTTCCTGGCAACTGCCAAACCCAGACACATCCATCGGATTTCCAGGCAGAGAAGCGTGATTTGTCACTCCAGAGGACATGTCTCCACTGCTCTAGAGTCCAGTGGCGGCGTGCTGTACACCACTGCATGTGACCCTTTGTATTGCACTTGGTGATGTAAGGCTTGGATGCAGTTGCTTGGTCATGGAAACCCATTCCATGAAGCTGTTTACACACTGTTGTTGTGCTAATCTGAAGGCCACATGAAGTTTGGAGGTCTTTAGCTACTGACTCTGCAGACTGTTGACGAATTCTGCACACTGTGTGCTTTAGCATGCGCTGACCCCGCTCTGTCATTTTACGTGGCCTACCACTTTGTGGCTGAGTTGCTGTTGTTTCCAGTTACTTCCACTTTGTTACAACATCATTTACAGTTGACTGTGAAATATTTATTAGCAAGGAAATTTCACAGCTGAACTTATTGTACAGGTGGCAACCTAACACAGTAACACCAGTGTCTCACACTGTGGATAGATTGGGGGATGCTTCCCGTAAACATGATGACATGAAAGAGTCCCTACTTCTGCAGCTAGATGACTATGAAAACCGGGAGAGGCTCAAAATAAACGCATCCAGGGCCTGCCAGACCTAGTGCCCACTCTCCAGGAGATCTTTGGCATTATTTTGGGAGACACCACAGTGGTCTCTGTGGAGATTGACCGGGTGCATAGGGCCCTATTGCTACCTCCACAAGGTCTCAAACTTTGGGACATTATCTGCAAAATTCATAAATACTCCGTTAAGGAGGCCATCATGTCTGCAATGCAATTTGTCCAGACCTACACTCATGATGAGATGAGCTCTTGGCCCAGTGTTGGCAGTCCTCCGTCAGGAAGTGGCGACCTACCACTGGGGCTTCCCTTTCTCCCTTACAGCAAGGAAGAACGGAAAATCTGTCACACTCCACAACAAAGATGACCTACCTACATTCCTAGAAACACTAGACATGCCTCAGGTAGATTTCCTGGACTGGAGCACCGTGGGGGGAGTCCCTGTGATGGAACATGGTGCCCGACGCCCTGCTCTTCTCACCAACTCGTGACCGAGGACCAGCCAATCTCGCAGCGCAATGTCACTTGCATAACAATGCCACTCTCAGCTGCATCCTGCACAAAGATTTCCCAGCTCGCAGGACCGCAATCTAAGTGCCAGCAGCCTGAGAACAATTGTTACTGGGTTAGGTTAATTGCGCAATTAACCCTTCATACTGCCACCACCTCATTTTACAGAGAAGGAGGAAACTCACAAATCCTAGCAATAACACTATGATATTAGCATAAGAGTCTGCAACACACACTGTCACCACAGACAGGGATATTCAGAGGATTATTACATACAGTAGCACTCTTCAAGAAACAGGGATTCTTTAGTTTGCATTAAAAGCTTTAGAGACAGTTTCAACACTTTTCAAAATAGGGTTTATTACTAAAAAGATCAAAATGGTGCAATTAAAATATTTACAGAAAAAGATGTTACAAAGACATCAAGAGAATGATAAAGCAACAGAGAAATAAAAGAAAGGCGTTAAGAAGGCAGAATATTTGCAAAGTCCTGGTTTAGCAGAATCCAATTGTCCGAGCAAAAATGTTGCCTTGGCTCTCAAGTCCATTAAGTTGTTTCTTGATTGATGTTAAACAAGAGCACTCTTCACCAGGTCTGTCACTCCTTTTTTGTGGTATTAAATGGGTGTCGTCTGAGAACAACTGACAAATCACCCGGTTTAGGGGGTGGGTTCTAGGAGGTCACCAAGTTTATGACCAAGTTCCAACTACAATTTCATACTTATTATTAACTTCCAGTAGGTGCAGGTGGTATTCTAGCAATACTCCTCCACCACCATAAAAACAACAAAGGAAAACTTCCATAGCGTAATACCATATTTATTGAGTAAAAAACACTTTAAAATGGACTTACATATAAAACATGTGTATGGCACTTTACATTTTAGGACACAGCAATCCTCTGTGCTCACTCTTCAGAGACAAAAGTGGCGCTGTCAAGCCCCGTTCCTTGACAGCGCCACTTTCCGCAAGATCTCCATCTGGTAGACGGCTGGCGGGTGCCCAATCCCACTTCAAGGGACTATAGTTATTACTCCCAAGTATATAATTCGTATTTGAGAATAGACCTAATATACAGTATCTCACAGAAGTGAGTACACCTCTCACATTTTTGTAAATATTTTATTATAACTTTTCATGTGACAGCACTGAAGAAATGACACTTTGCTGCAATGTAAAGTAGTGAGTGTACAGCTTGTATAACAGTGTAAATTTGCTGTCCCCTCAAAATAACTCAGCACACAGCCATTAATGTCTAAACCGCTGGCAACAAAAGTGAGTACACCCCTAAGTGAAAATGTCCAAATTGGGCCCAATTAGCCATTTTCCCTTTGCTGTGTCATGTTACTCATTAGTGTTACAAGGTCTCAGGTGTGAATGGGGAGCAGGTGTGTTAAATTTGGTGTTATCGCTCTCACTCTCTCATACTGGTCACTGGAAGTTCAAAATGGCACCTCATGGCAAAGAACTCTCTGAGGATCTGAAAAAAAGAATTGTTGCTCTACATAAAGATGGCCTAGGCTATAAGAAGATTGCCAAGACCCTGAAACTGAGCTGCAGCACAGTGGCCAAGACCATACAGTGGTTTAACAGGACAGGTTCCACTCAGAACAGGCCTCACCATGGTTGAGTTGAGTGTACATGCTCAGCGTCATATACAGAGGTTGTCTTTGGGAAATAGACATATGAGTGCTGCCAGCATTGCTGCAGAGGTTGAAGGGGTGGGGGGTCAGCCTGTCAGTGCTCAGACCATACGCCCCACACTGCATCAAATTGGTCTGCATGGCTGTCATCCCAGAAGGAAGCTTCTTCTAAAGATGATGCACAAGAAAGCCTGCAAACAGTTTGATGAAGACAAGCAGACTAAGGACATGAATTACTGGAACCATGTCCAGTGGTCTGATGAGACCAAGATAAACTTATTTGGTTCAGATGGTGTCAAGCGTTTGTGGCAGCAACCAGGTGAGGAGCACAAAGACAAGTGTGTCTTGCCTACAGTCAAGCATGGTGGTGTGAGTGTCATAGTCTGGGGCTTCATGAGTGCTGCTGGCACTGGGGAGCTACAGTTCATTGAAGGAACCATGAATGCCAACATGTACTGTGACATACTGAAGCAAAGCATGATCCCCTCCCTTTGGAGACTGGGACGCAGGGCAGTATTCCAACATGATAACGACCCCAAACACACTTCCAAGATGACCACTGCCTTGCTAAAGAAGCTGAGGGTGAAGGTGATGGATTGGCCAAGCATGTCTCCAGGCCTAAACCCTATTGACCATCTGTGGGGCATCCTCAAATGGAAGATGGAGGAGTGCACGGTCTCTAACATGCACCAGCTCCTTCATGTCGTCATGGAGGAGTGGAAGAGGACTTCAGTGGCAACCTGTGAAACTCTGGTGAACTCCATTCCCAAGAGGCAGTGCTGGAAAATAATGGTGGCCACACAAAATATTGACACTTTGGGCCCAATTTGGGCATTTTCACTTAGGGGTGTACTCGCTTTTGTTGCCAGCAGTTTAGAGATTAATGGCAGTGTGTTGAGTTATTTTGAGGGGACAGCAAATTTACACTGTTATACAAGCTGTACACTCACTACTTTACATTGTAGCAAAGTGTCTTTTCTTTAGTGTTGTCACATGAGTTAAGAAGGCCACACGTAAAGAAATTGACGATCTAGTGGACAAAATCCGTTCACTTGAACAGATGCATAAGAGCCGACTCCAACCACATGACCTGACACTACTGACAGATTTGAGGTCTAAATTATCAGAATTCCTTGAGAGGAAAGCTCACAACAAGCTGTGCTACTATGCCCATACATTTTATAAGCATGGGAACAAATGTGGTCACATATTAGTGCTCTTTTGGACAGACCATTCCTTCTTGGCCCTTATGGGAAAGCCGGTCTCTTGTACATGCCATTGGCATCTAAATGATAACTTACTCCAACAGGTTGAAATTAAACATTCTATTTCAGCGGCCATAGAGGAATATTTCAGGCTTAATGAGGGTTCAGTATCCAAAGCGTCCACTTTGTGGGAGGCTCATAAAGCCTACAACAGAGGTCAATTTATAGCAGCTGTCTCTTTACTCAAAGAAAACTCAGCTAAACAAAAAAATGGATCTTCTATCTCAACTAACTCATGCGGAGAACACTCATAAACCATCCCTCAGTTTCTAATCTACAAATGGTAGCTCAGGAATAAGTTAAAGGCACTGGATGTTGAAGGGCTGTTAAAGAACCTGCTTTGGATGAAAAACTTTTTTTAACAATGTTCCAATAAACCTCACAGAATGTTAGTAAATAAACTACGGGCAAGACCCAAGGGAACTATCCCAGAGTTTATTTGTCAGCCTTACAGGACTCCTATTCTTACTGTCCCCAGGGCATTGCAGCAACCTTCACTAATTTATATAGCAAACTTTATAATTGCCTGTCTGCTGATCAGAACCCACCATTTAACAAAGAGCTATTTCATTATTTTTTTATCTCTGAGCTACATTTACCCAAATTGAAGCCAATCCTTACTAGTTTTTTACACTTATTTAATGGAGGGGGAAGTACCGCACTCTCATTTCCAATACTGTTATATCACTGTAATACCAAAGCTCAGGAAAAATCCCACTTTACCAGCTAACTACAGGCCTATAGCCTTACTCAACTCCAACTACAAAATTTTAATGAAATTAACAGTTGCACTAGATGGGCAACAATGAGACAACCCCCAAAACAGGAATGGTTTTACAGGTGGGGGCCACTGACATTTTTTTCCTTACTCATCTTTTCGGACTGTTTTTCACTAGTTTTGCATATGGCTAGGGTTAGTGTCACTACTGGTGGCATGAGGAAATACCTAGACCCTACAGAGGTTGCACAGGGAGCCCAACACCTCCAGGATGGCACATCAATATGAGGAACAGGATGAGCAATGCCAGAGCCCTACAAAATGACCTCTAGCAGGCCAATGGCATGAATGTCTCTGATAACCAGAAACAATCTGGAGCTTAGTGATGCCCTGGTCCAGATCTGGGAGGAATACCCCAGGAAACCATCTGTTGTCTCATTAGACGTTATCAGGCATACATGCATACAAGTATGTGGGGCCATACAAACTACTGAGTACCATTTTGCTTGCTGCAATGAAATTTCAGCAAAATGGACTAGCCTGTTGCATAATTTTTTTACTTTGATTTTTGGGGTGTCTTTGAATTTAATCCTTTGTAGGTTGATAATTTTAATTTCCATCAATGGATGGATGGGGCATCCTTTTGTTCCTAACACATTACCCAGTCCATATCAATATATATATCCAGCATGATATTTTTCCCCAGTGAGATCTGATGTGTTTTTTCAAAGTGTTCCTTTAATTTTTTTGAGCAGTGTACGTAAATGTCATTACTACTGCACTAAACAGCAACTCCTGGCAGCAGCCAGAGGAAAAGAAAACCTATGTCTTCAGGGTAACTGCTACCAACTCTTTGCGGATCTGTCTCCACTTACAATCTTCAAGAGGCAGGCCATGAAGCCGCAGCTCCAAGTCCTCTCAAAAACACCATATCTCATACAAATGGGGTTTTCCATTCTCTGTCCGATTTACCTAACAAGGATCCAAGCATGCATGCAGCTCTTCTGAGGAAGTGAAAATTATACTACAGGACCTACAGCTGTCGGAATGACCCCGCTACTCCGAAGGTGTGTGCCGCTGTTCGGCCTCCAGCTCTCCGTGCAAATTCAGCTCCGCCACCTCCGGAAGAGACCAGCAAAGCTCCTACAAGCGCTGTCATTTTGCTTCAACTGCCCCGGCAGTGGAAGACTCGATGGGTTGACAGTTATCCACCAACGCCAGTGGAACCTCTCCTTGTTTGCCTATGTGGTGTTGACCTCAGTAGGATGAAAACTTGATTGAGCTCTACTGGTTCAGCTGACATGTACGTATAGCTCCATGTCCCCCTTTAAAAACGTCCCAATTTTGCACCTAATTCTTCAGGTGCCAGCACACCATGGGCAAGTATTACCAGGATTCCATGTCCTTAGACTGCACCTATAGTTTCCCTTACCCTCCTCTACCT
Organism: Staurois parvus; assembly: GCF_062004578.1. NCBI lineage: Eukaryota > Metazoa > Chordata > Amphibia > Anura > Ranidae > Staurois > Staurois parvus. The sequence goes on along the minus strand of NW_028320062.1, from coordinate 155,761 downwards.
CCCAACTCCCCTTACCCTCCCTGGTATCCACACTTGATCCTCCATCGATATACCTGTTCCTCCACTAGGCTGCAGTGACTTGAACATTGGACACTGAATTATCTCATGATTTTACCTTTTGTCAGTCTGGACACCTTGCTCATCTCCCCACTTTAGCTGAATCTTTACCTTCTGATTCCCAACAAACCCCTTTACAAAATATGGGGCTTAGCTACTAGGTCACATTTTAGTTGACCTGTATTTACTTTTGATCATTTCTCACCCTCGGCTATGGTTCAGTGCAGGCAACTGTTGTCTATTTTTTTTCTGTACTGCTCATCCGGGCTTATTCTTGGATACACAACTTGTTTGTCTTCCCTTGCTCCTATGGCTATCCCTCCCTTTACCACCCCTCCTTTCCTCCTCCTTGCCCTTCCCCATCCTCACCCTCTACACCTTCCTCTTGACCTTCTGCTCCCCTGCTATCCACTCTTGGAGCAATAGAACTCCCATGCCGGTCTCAGAAATTTTACATCACTATATACTTCAATCCTCCGGGATTGTTCCTTGAGTCCCCACTTCGATACCCTCGGCTGCTGACCCTATTTATGTGAGCACCCAACAATATCACTGTTGCCTTTGGAGTGTTGCTGATTTTCCCTCCAAAAGACCTGCAATTATGGTTATACAGTTTTTCTATATGTTGCATTTTGTATGCTGTTGTTTACCAAGTCTCTCTTTCTCTCTCGCCTTCTCCTGGATCTTTTCTACTGATCTCTCTCCCCTGAGGGTTGGCGCACCACCCATGGTAAGTATGCCTATCTACCTTATACCCTTCCACAGATCACCATCATGGCCCCCTTAAACATTCTGTTCCTGAATGCTCAGGGACTCAATATTCCCCAAAAACGCACAAAAGATGTTGTGACCAAGAAGGCTCACATACTCTGCTTACAGGAAACACATTTTTCAACACAAGCCACTCCCAGTTTTTTCACTCACAATACACCCAGGTATATACTTACTCTGCTACAACTAAACAATGGGGTGTTTTGGTTGCATTTCATCGCATCACACACTTCATTCACTCAGCCTAACTTAAAGATCGGACGGGCGCTATGTAATCCTCACCGGTCAACTTATGGACACTGATGTTACTATTGTGTCATACTACGCTCCCAATAGGTGGCCTACATCCTACATTCCAAATGAACCCATCCTCAACAAATAAAATCCAACTCGACAAAGCTTGTTTGGAGTTTGACCTGTTCCTTACCGAATCGGCAGATAAATCCTTGAGATGCTCCAAACATAAATACTATCTCAAAGCTAACAAACAATATACTCTGCTTGCACGTACACTTAAATCCTTGGACAAGCCCTGTAAAAACTCATTCAACTTAAAGTAGCAGGACGTCTATACAAGTAACCCGGTCAAGATACTACACAAGTTCCAGTCGCACCTAGCTTCTCTATATTGATCATACCTTAGATGCCATGTAGACAGGCACTTTTTTCTTGCATATAACATTGCTGGAGCTCTCTGTCTCATTGTTCCCAGCTTGAGTGCCCTATCACTGAAGCCAAGGTGTCCACAGCCATTTGTGATTTGAAACTGAAAAAAACCCAGGGCCAGGCGGTTACTCTGCCATAAACTATAAAACCTTCACAGAGCTTCTAAAACCTCTCTTAACTAGATCCCTCAACACCTTACTTGACAGACACTCCTTCTGCCCAGAAACCCTAATGCCTATCATCTGTATGCTCCCTAAACCTCACTCTGACAATTTGACCTGGACTAACTATTGCCCAATATCCCCACTGAATCCTAACATCAAGCTTCTAGCCCAAATCCTCACAACCAGACTGAATAAAGTCATTGGGGGTCTAATACATCGTGATCAGGTAGGGTTCATCCAAGTTCGTCAAGCTGGTGTTGATAGCTCACGCAGCTAAAGCATGATGTATCCCTTCCCGCTACCTTTCACTCGACATAAAAAAGCATTCGATATTATATCATGGCTCTACTTACATTATACTTTACGAAAGTGGGGATTCGGTCCCCACTTCCTATGCTGGATTTCAGCCCTGTATGATTCATCAAGAGTGTATGTCAAATATGCCGAATACAAATCGGACCTATTCCACATTGGCAGGGGCACACACCAAGGCTGCCCAATTTCTACCATACTATTTGCCCTCCTCATCAAACTGTTGGCACAGTTTGTTCTTATCCCAAAATCACGGGAATTGAGCTTGCTGGCCATCATCACAAATTGTGCCTATTTGCAGATGACATTCTGCTGTTCCTATCCTCCTTGCACATATCGGTACCAAACTTGCTGGTCACACTTACCCAATTTGCTTCTCTTTCTGGCCTCTCTGTTAAGGTCCACAAATCCATCGCACTTAATATATCCTTAACTGAAGAAGAAAAATACTTAGCTGAAGCAGCGTTACCTTTCTCATGGGCCCTCCACCGCCTTACCTATCTGGACATACAGCTAACTGCTGCACATACCGGCCTCTTCGCTGCTAACTACTCCCAGATGATTAAACAGGTGACCTGCCTAATTTCACAATGGTCCTCCCTCCAACTCTCTTGGATAGGCAAAATGATTGTTCTCAAGATGGTTATACTGACCAAACTTTTATACCTTTGTAGAGTCTTGCCAGTTCCTGTCCCAGCCTATTTCTTAAGGATTCTACAAAGGAGAACCTTGGCATACATTTGGGGCACAAGGAAACCTAAATCTACGCTATATCTCCCCAAACTCTGCAGCTGATTGGGTCTTCCCCACTTCTCCTACTACTACTATGCAGCTCATCTAGCACATCTAGCAAATATCACGTGGTCGGTGAAACCCCGCTATGGGTGAATCAGTGGAATGTGACCCTCTGACGGTAGCTAACTTGCTGTGGATTCAACCAGCGGACCAAGCTTTTTTATACAACCCAATTACAAAGCATTATCTCTCCATCTGGAATAAACTTAAGACTGTGTACAGATTGCAATCCTCTCACAACCTGCCTCTTTCTTTCCTCAAAAACCCTGCCTTTTTCCCAGCCTGTGATAGCCCTGCTTCATTCCACGTGTGGTCTGCAACATGCCTTATATCCGCCTTTGTAAGATGGTCAACGTGACCTACTTTCTCTCCTTTCGCTCCTTCACTCTCTGCGAATCCTTTGGCCTCCCCCCTCCCCCTCTCGGAGCTATTTCATTATCTACAGATAAAAAATTCCTACTCCCCCTACATGTCTAGAGATATTGTACTGACCCATCTCTCCCAGTTTGAATGAATTTGTTCTAAGGACCCTAACGCCAGAGGCCTTGTTTTGACCCTTTACAAACAGATTCTTTTCAACCTAACCAAGGTACCCCATCCTATGTTGCAAAGTAGGAAAAGGATTTGGGCCGCACATTGAATGGTCGGAGATTTGGCAAGCTACCAAATCCTCTTTGCCCAACGTTGTTGCAATGGAAGCTAACTATAAAGTCTTAGCCACATGGTATCTAGTGCCCACTAGAATTGCTACATTTACACCAACTAGCTCAGCTCTCTGTTTTCATGGCTCTTTGGATCTGGGCACGCATTTGCACATTTGGTGGGAGTGTCCAGTGGCTCAATCATTTTGGAAGGAAATTTTTGCACTAGCCTCTGTCCTCTTTGAGGTAGTACTCCCACCAGACCCTACTACTGCTCTTCTCAATGGGAATCTAGTGCCTTTGACATGCAGACAATTTAGACTTTTTAGACTTATTATCCAGCTTCTGACAGCCACTAAACAGACCATAGCTATTGCGTGGAAATTGCCACCTTTGACCAGGTCAAGCATAGAATTCATTGCACCATAATACACACCAAAATGGAATCCCTAGAAAAAGACCTGAGTGAGAAATTTGAAACTATTTGGCAGCCATGGATCAAATACTGTCTTCTTCCTGATTTTGATGAGTCGGTGCTCTTACCATAGTGAAGCACTCACACAGGGATACTTGATCTTTGGCTGTGCCCCTCTCAGGGACCCTCTTTTCTCTTCTCTCCCTGCTCCCTCCTATATCTCCTTTTCTTGTGTCTCTCCTTTTCTGAACCTTCACCACAGCTGGGTCTGAAACTAGATAGTTTGCTCCGCTGGGCACCTCTACTACTCTGAGCCTTCCTTTCTTCTACACTCTCTTCTTATTTCTCTGTTCTCCCTAGGCCATATTTTCAAGTTAGGTCTACTTGTACTATGGCTTGGTACACTTGAATGATCCTTGCCTAATTCATCTCATCGAACCCCCAGCCCTAGTCTACTTTACTGATGCTACCTTATTTTATATGTCAGTTATATTTTCATATGTCCAGCCTAATTTTTTTTATAACAACCACATAAACATAAACCGTCGATTATCTCTTTAGGTCCTTGTTTTGCATTTACATTTATACCTGTTGTATATTTTGTATACATATGACATCAAAATAGCCTGGGTGTTCTACTTGTCTGTTCTGACATTTGTGTTCTAATGAAACTAGTAAAAAAAAATTCAACAAGAATCTTCTGGTGTTGTGACATCCAGTGCCAGTGCTCCCCTGCTAAAACAAGCTGGTGATTGTTGCGGAGGAGCTGAGTGAAGTAGCAGTTAAGCGGAGCAGCACTAACAAGCGTCCACCATCAGCCTCTGTGCATGTGCCTCGTGGGACTTTTTTTTTTAAATTAAAGGACTTGACAAAAACTTTTACTGTTTACATTTTTTTGTGAATGAGTAGGGGCACTATGTACCCCTTACTCATTTACATGTGGGATAATATCTGTGTGCCCCTTATTGTCAAAAGGCCTTCCACCTGCAAACCGCCATAACCAAGGGTTATGGAGAGGAAGCCCTCTTACCAAGGTATCTCCTCTATGTTTAGGACATGTGGCCAGGTATGGTTTAGGGGGGAGGGCATGTACTCATCTGCCCCTCCCTCCTGGGCCTGTAAGGCTACATACTCTCATCTACTGGGATTTTCATGCACAGCTATCTCCAGGGAAACAGAGATTCCACAGACCAGTCAATGTTTTTCCAATTTTGGTGAGCCTGTGTGAATAGTAGCCTCTGTTTTCTGTTTTCTTAGCTGACAGGAGTGGCACCCGCTGTGGTCTTCTGTTGCTGTAACCCATCTGCTTCAAGGTTCGATGTGTTGTGCATCCAGTGATGGTATTCTGCATACCTTGGTTGTAACAAGTGGTTATTTGAGTTACTGTTGCCTTTCTATCATCTCGAACCAGCCTGTCCACTCTCCTCTGACCTCTGACATCAATAAAGCATCTTCACTCACACAACTGCCACTCACACTGCCACTCACATTTTCTCTTTTTTGGACCATTCTTTGCAAACCCTAGAGATGGTTGTGCGTGAAAATCCCAGTAGATCAGCAGTTTTGTAAATACTCAGACCAGCCCGTCTGGCACCAAAAACCATGCCACATTCAAAGTCATCTAAATCCCTTTTCTTCCCCATGCTGATGCTCAGTTTGAACTTCAGCAAGTCATCTTCACCGTGTCTAGATTCCTAAATGCCTTGAGTTGCTGCCAAATGATTGACTGATAAGCAATTTGTGTTACCAAGCAATTGAACAGGTGAAAACTAATAAAGTGGCCGGTGAGTGTATGTTGCCCTGAGGTGCACTTAAAATAAATAAATAAAATAAAATGCAGATGCACTCTTTTGGTCGGTGGACATGCATCAGGGTGAAAAAAGTGCACATCACAAAGATTCACCCGAGTGTGAATGGGCTCTTAAAGCTCTACTAAACTTTGTTTCAATCAGATAAAAACATTTAATTTGCCTCAACAACAAAATGTGTGCTAAGTTTTTTTTTGTTCGGAAAGCAGCCACAGCCTACTGTAAATAAAAACACCTGTCCCTTACCAATTTTCTCTAACAAAAGACCAATTCTCTGTGACTGCATTCCAAAGAACATTAACTGTAAGGTATTGTATCTGGAATGTAGTTTATGTGATTTAGAAACATCAGTTGGGCTTTAACAGGTGACTAAACATTTCTATATATTCATTTTTCTTAAATGGGACCTTAACTTTGTTGTCTTCTTGCCTTATTTTCTGCATTATATCTAAGAGTGTACTGCTATAGTCAAATGTGAAGCTGCAGCTTTATCTGAGCCATCATTAGAAGTCTTGCATGAAGATTATTTACTCTGCTCATCTGGAGCTGCTTCAAGCAGTTTGGTAACAAAAACTAAATGTTTGTACATTTATTATGTTTGCAGTTTAATTTGCAACTCATGCTGATTTGCCATTCATTTTGCTCCCTGTTTGTTGTAGCATGAACTAAATTGCACTGTGTTTAGAAACAAGTGCCTGTTGTGATGTATATCTCATAAAAACATATGAGAAGCACCGCAGGCCCCATAATCTTGACTGATGCACTGAGCACTATTTCATTCACCTACTGGTTGGTGAGTTGTATGTATGCATACCATCACTGCATAGCACAGTGTTAAACAAAATGAAAAATGCTAATCTTTTCTTCACAGCTGGGAATGCCAACCTACCATGCTGGAATCTTGGCTTATAAATTATTCCATTGTTTTAACTTCACTGAGCGGAGGAAAGTATGCGACATGCTCAACTTTGGCTTTTTTTATTCTCGAATACATGTTTCAGATTTTACAGAAATTGTGTTTTGTTTTGGAACTCAGGAACTCCTACTTCACCTAACAGTGGTTTATTTTCCCACACATAACCATTGACTGACATATATACATACACTATATTGCCAAAAGTATTGGGACACCCCTCCAAATCATTGGTTTCAGGTGTTCCAATCACCTCCATGGCCACCTCCATGTATAAAATCAAGCACCTAGGCATGCAAACTGCTTCTATAAACATTTGTTAAAGAATGTTTCTCTCCCAGGAGCTCAGTGAATTCAAACATGGTACCGTGGTAGGTTGCCACCTGTGCAATAAGTCCATCCATAAAATATCCTTACTACTAAATATTCCACGGTCAACTGTTAGCTGTATTATGAAAGTGAAAGCAACTGGGAACAACAGTCACTAAGTGGTAGACCATGTAAAATGACAGAGCAGGGGTCAGCGCATGCTAAAGCACACAGTACACAGAAGTTGCCAACTGTCTGCAGAGTCAATATCTAAAGACCTCCAAACTTCATGTGGGCTTCAGATTAGCATAAAAACAGTGAATAGAGAGCTTCATGGAATAAAGCACTCCGCCACTGGACTCTAGAGCAGTGGAGACGTATTCTCTGGAGTGGGGAATCATGCTTCTCTGTCTGGAAATCCAATGGATGTGTCTGGGTTTGGCGGTTGCCAGTAGAACGATACTTGCCTGATCACATTCTGCCAACTGTACAGTTTGGTGGAGGGGGGATTGTGGTTTGGGGTTGTTTTTATAGTTGAAAAGGGTGGACCAACTCAATATTGAACCCTACGGACTAAGACTGGGATGCCATTAAAGTTCATGTGCATGTAAAGGCAGGCGTCCCAATACTTTTGGCAACATAGCATACGTACATACATACATAACTTACTGATAAACTTCCCTGACTAAAGGTGAATGCTTAAAAAGGTGTCTGAAATCATTGCAAAAACACATATCTATGCACGTATACATACACACACTTGTACATGTGCACACACACACACCTACCTACCTCAGCTATTTAAAAAGGCCACACCCCATAAGGCAGAGGGATGAGTAAAAGACCCGCATTCAGGTGAGAAACCCTCCACTTTCACAACTGGCAGGCAGCCAAGCAGGATAATAATAGAATGCAGTTTCTCTGGAAGAAAGTTACTATGGGGATCCCCTCCCCAGTTGTTACCAGTGTACCGCTCAGGTGGCATTTTTGTCCTTGTATTCCTCCAGTTGTTCACTTGTGTTGCAAGACCTGCCCTGGACATTACTGAGAGGAATGCTATTTATGAGGATAATCAAAAGTACCTGTTTGTGTCCCGAACTGTTGTACTGAAGAAATGGTTCTCAGCTAGTCTCTCAGATGTTATTGAGTCTTTTATAGAGACTATTCCTCGCAGCCACATGTTCTCTTGACTGAGCCACAGAGACATTTCTATGTAGAGCCCATGTCTGTGAATCTTTCATAATCTGTTTTGATCATTCTGCAGTGTAGAGCCATCCTGAACCTGATTTGCAGTATTGCTCCTAACTTTCCACCAGTAAACTGCAAGCTACATTTAATTTGTCCTATTTTTTATCTTGGTAAATTTGGCATCTAAAAACTGAATCAGCTATATCAGGCAATGGTGATGGGTGTAGGATAAAAAATGGTACTATTTTAGATGGAAGAAAATCACCTAAAATGTCTGCGATAATAATTCCATTATTTGTGGCAGAATTCACCAAGAACAAAGAACAGTTATCCAAGTACGCAGAGCCTGGTCTGGACTCTGGAAATTGTTGAGCATAATTTGATCATAACAGAACAGGCCATTGAAGTCCTAAAGGAGAAAGCAAAAAAGTTTAATCCTGCACCATCCAGAAGACCAGGATTCCCTTGACAGAAAAAAATGAGAAGGGGAATTTATGCTGCAATATGCACTGAAACTGTAAGGCATATCAGCAGAAATACGCTGTAGGGAATGGGGCTAAGTGCTGCGTTCATGTAGACAGATGGCTGAAGGAACAATTTATGAATGGACTGCTGTCCAACAAGGTCAGATAAACCTTTCAAGAGGAAAATAGATTTTAAGTTCCACAAACTGCTGGAAGAAGTCATAGTGTGTCAGGAGCAGAAACTTAAAAGTTTGCACCCATTGTTGCTGAAGTGTGAAATTGATAGATCCTCTTGCAACAGACAGCTCCATGGGAGGTGTCCATATAAAAATTTACAAGAAGGATGGCTTGGCTCCAAACAGTTATCAGAATTGAAGCACAGGCAAGAATATACCTCTAATGCACAAGGTAAACTCCATCTCAGAGGTGGCTAAGGCAGGAAGGGTCACCATACGTGTTGTAGGGCACTCAAGCTGGGCCATCTCTAATGAGATAGCCTCAACCATACAGGGAGGAAGATGTTATACTATAACTCTGTGATACTAAGAGTCGAGCTTTGGAGTGGCAAAGTGGAACAAATTCCATTAGGCTCGGTCTGAACTTTGGCTGTTTGGGTATTTGAAAGCCCAAACATTTACTCGTTCAGCAGTAGCTGAACATTATGTACATTAGTGGTATTACTAACCATTAGGTTCCCATTAGGTACCCACTAGTTTCCCATTTAGGTTTAGTCTGAACTTTGGCTCTTCTGCACTCGGATGAATGCCCGAACATTTACCAGTTCAGCAGGAGCTCAACATTATGTACTATAGCTGTATTACTACTGTTTTTATACATGACAGCTTCCCTCTGTCTTCCCTCTTATTGTTAAAGGGTGCTTCCATATTCTAGCAAGTTTACAACTCGCAGAGCCCAACAATTAACAAAAGTTGTGGGGAAGAGGACTTTGTCCTCATCAATGTGGAGACAAGATGCTTTGTCAGGGGGTCACAGGGCTGGGATGTTGACGGTATGCCTGCACACTTCTCATAAAGAAGTCAGGGAATTTCTGCACACTCTGCAAGCACTGGAAGGAGTATAACTGGGCAGAGAGCTAGTAGTAACATCCTAATAGAGCTAATACAGTTACAGCAGTGGTCCAGTCCCAGAGAGAAATCAAAGCGTCTACCAAAAATTAGGAATGAGCTTAAAAGATAAGTTCACCTTTTGGCCAAAAATAATAAGTGCACATTTTTTTGCAGGTAAAAAAATGTGCATTTATTATTTTTGTTCAAAGGAGCCTGTAAAGCATTGCACCAGCGATCAGTAGACCGCTGATGCCATGCAGGTGTCCTGCAGACCTCTCAGATTATCTGCTAGCCGTATGCGATGTACGGTCAAGCAGTTATTCTGACAGGAAGATTGAATGAACTGCCACGGCGTTCCACAGCCCTGTGGTAGTTCATTGAAAACTGCAAGCTGACAGCTGCTAAGGCTGCCAGGGCTTGTGGGCACTCATTCACAGAACTATGTGAATGAGTGGCGTGACCGTGTGGGCAGAGCCCCGCATGGCCACACTGTTTTCAAATTTGAGGGAGGGGGGGCGGTCGGTGCTGCTGCAGCTATGGGAACATGTTACATGTTTCACCCTAAAAATGGGTGTAACATGTTCCAAAGGTGAACTTATCCTTTAAGGTTCATTCTGAACAAGTTCAAATTGAGCCTTGGCTGTTAGAATGAACACCTAAACATTTTTACTACCACTATCAGCTTTCTGCTGTCAATGGTTGTTAGGGATGCTGGTAACATCACCAGGCCCATTAATTTACATAGCTGGGAATCCCCCAGCCATGGAAGCAAAATGTTGGAAATTAGTTAAAAAAAAAAACAGTCGGGAGTGCGCATGCGCGGCCGGTGGGACGGACATGTCCCGTTGAGGCTCCGCCCCCCCGTCGGGTGACAGCGCCGCTAGGAAAGCAGCGGGTCCCGGCCCGCAACATACCCCAGGGGGACCTTAGCACAGCGGCAACCATCCCAGGGTCCGATCCGCCCTGGTCTGCGGCGGATCTCCTGCAGCGGGTCGGAGATATCCGACAGGACACGTGTCCCTGCGGCGAGCTCCGCACAGGCCCGCCCACCGCACTGAACCTGGGCAGAAGAGAGAAAGAAAAGGGGGGCTGAGAACACCATAACAGCCCCCCCCCGACTGACAAGCAGCAGAATGGTTAAGGGGGCACCCCGGCACCAGGTCCCCCCTTCTACCAAGTCAATCAAGGAGGCCCTGGCAAAGGCCTCCACAAAGATGGCCACCGCCTCAGCACATGGAAGCAAGAAGGTGACAAATACATATGCAGGCCTACAGGATCCGCAGCCCAGCCATCCCTGCACGTCTGAGGGTGAGTCTGACACTGAAACTGACGTGCCTGCACAAGCCCTGACGCATGACCTTACACCCCCAGACCTGCTGACCCGCTTTGAAATAATGCTACACAAAGCTTTGAAGCAAACCTCAGACCGCATCACTGCCACACTATCTAGGGAAATCCGTGAACTAGGGCAACACACTGCGGACCTAGAGCAGAGAGTAGATGGTCTTGATGCCACGCTTCAGACACATACGGATGACCTTGACCTTCTGCGCAACGAAAACGCAACACTATTGACACGACTGGAGGACTTTGAAAACAGGGCACGATGCTCCAATCTGCGTATTTGTAGCCTCCCGGAAACGATCGTCGATCTCCAATCAACAGTAACAGCTCTGTTCCAGGAGCTTGCCCCAGCTATCCCAATCGAAAGATTAGAATTGGATAGAGTACACAGGGCGTTAGCATTACGACGCACGGATGGTCCACCACGTGACATTATAGCCAAGCTCCACTTTTTCTGCACCAAGGAGCAACTCCTACAAGCCGCCCGTAACGCAGAATCTCTACAGTTCCAAGGTCATTCATACCAGCTATTCCAGGATCTAAGCCCCACAACAATCACCAAGCGCAGGGCTATGAAACCTCACCTACAAGTACTTCAACAACACGCTATACCATATAGGTGGAGCTTCCCCTTTGCAGTGCGATTCAGATACCAATCCCGGGATTACACTTGTAAGACTCCAGAAGACCTACTAGACACCCTGCGGAACTTACAACTGCATTCCTCAGCGACACCTGCAGAAAGCGTCAAGCGGAGGTCCACATCCTGCTTGCCGCGGAAGTCCCTTCCCCCACGTGCCACTGAAGGCCCACTCAACCTCCACAAACGAGGCCACTTTTCACCTCTGGGTCTATCTACACAAGATACAATGGACTGAACTGTGTCTCATGTTTATCCTTCTTCTCTCCACTTTATTGTGGCCATATACACCAAACGGTGTACTCCTTTGACTGTCATTACTGTTATTGAGGTTAATACCGTTGATATCCTCTCTCCCTCTACCTTTTAAATTTTGGTTGCCCCATTACCTGGGAATTGTTTGGCTCCCCCCCCCCCCTTGGGGCCCCACTTTAGGTTAATTTGTTTGAGAGCCTAAGCTCTGACGGCATGTGACGCCACACCCCTTCCCCTGTGATATCTCACTGATACTGCTTATGCTGTCTGAGTTTGGGATAGCATGATCTTCATTAGAGATGAGCGAATTATTCACAAATTCGATTCGGCTGATTCGCCGAATTTGCGGAATAAATTTGATTCGATGCAAATTTATTCGCTGCAAATTTAACTTATTAAAAGGGTTTCTAGGCTTCAGAGAGCCTTTATATTAGTGCAGAACACTGTACCTTTAATTTAAATGCCCTTGGAGTCTGCTGGGGAAGAGAAATAATACTGTCAGTCAGTATGACATGCAGATGAGTGCCGTCGATCTTAGAATCACCGCACACTTCACTCATTTGGGCAGTCACGGGGCACGACGAAGAAGATGAAGAAGGAGATGAAGAAGAAGATGAAGAAGAAGAAGAAGATGAAGAAGATGAAGAAGATGAAGAAGAAGATGATGAAGATGAAGAAGATGATGAAGAAGAAGATGATGAAGAAGATGATGAAGAAGATGATGAAGAAGATGAAGAAGAAGAAGATGAAGAAGAAGAAGAAGAAGAAGAAGATGAAGAAGAAGAAGAAGAAGAAGAAGAAGAAGAAGAAGAAGAAGGATAAGAAGAAGAAGATGAAGAAGAAGAAGAGGATGAGGATGAAGAAGAAGAAGAAGATGAGGATGAAGAAGAAGAAGAAGAAGAAGAAGAAGAGGATGAGGATGAAGAAGAAGAAGAAGATTAGGATGAAGAAGAAGAAGAAGGATAAGAAGAAGAAGAAGAAGGATAAGAAGAAGAAGAAGAAGAAGAAGAAGAAGAAGGATAAGAAGAAGAAGAAGTAGAAGAAGAGAAGAAGAAGGATAAGAAGAAGAAGAAGAAGAAGGATAAGAAGAAGAAGAAGAAGAAGGATAAGAAGAAGAAGATGAAGAAGAAGAAGAAGAAGAAGGATAAGAAGAAGAAGAAGAAGAAGAAGATGAGGATGAAGAAGGAGAAGAAGAAGAAGAAGGATAAGAAGAAGAAGAAGAAGAAGATGAGGATGAAGAAGAAGATGAGGATGAAGAAGAAGAAGAAGAAGATGAGGATGAAGAAGAAGAAGAAGAAGAAGATGAGGATGAAGAAGAAGAAGAAGAAGAAGAAGAAGGATAAGAAGAAGAAGAAGAAGAAGAAGAAGAAGGATAAGAAGAAGAAGAAGAAGAAGAAGAAGAAGGATAAGAAGAAGAAGAAGAAGAAGAAGGATAAGAAGAAGAAGAAGATGAGGAAGATGAGGATGAGGATGAAGAAGAAGAAGAAGAAGAAGAAGGATAAGAAGAAGAAGAAGAAGATGAGGATGAAGAAGAAGATGAGGATGAGGATGAAGAAGAAGAAGGATAAGAAGAAGAAGAAGAATAAGAAGAAGAAGAAGAAGGATAAGAAGAAGAAGAAGAAGAAGAAGGATAAGAAGAAGAAGAAGAAGAAGGAGAAGAAGAAGAAGAAGAAGAAGAAGAAGAAGAAGAAGGATAAGAAGAAGAAGGATAACAAGAAGAAGAAGAAGAAGGATAAGAAGAAGAAGAAGATGAGGAAGATGAGGATGAGGATGAAGAAGAAGAAGAAGAAGTAGGATGAAAATAAGAAGAATTCCAGTACAGCAAAAAGTGTATCTGCAGAGAGCTCCGCTATTTCTGACAGTTCTCTGACAGTTCCTTCACATTTACAGCGGTTGAAACATTGTATCTATTTGTTTCCGAATAAAAACATCTGTATCCTAAATGGAAACAAATAGATACAATGTTTCAACCACTGTAAATGTGAAGGAACTGTCAGAGAACTGTCAGAAATAGCGGAGCTCTCTGCAGGGACACTTTTTGCCGGCTGTAGAAGGGATGAAAATCGGCCGATCGGGAAAAATTCGATTCGTGCATCCGAAGTTTGCTAATTTTCGGATTCGGTGCGAATCAAATTTTTCCTAATATTCGAAACGAATTCCACTTCGCCAAGTTCGATTCGCTCATCTCTAATCTTCATGAATGTATTTTCTTTATGTACCTGTTTTTTTCTACCGGGACCTCGCCACCTTTTATCAATCAAGATGCTGTCATCCTCACGGACCGTGTACCTGCACACTCCAACCTAGCCCCTGTGTTATTGGTTATTTAATAACGCTTGGGCTATTATTGTTCCCTAGCCCACCCTGACTCAGGGTGTCCTTGGGAACCCATCTTTAAGGCCTTAAATGGCCTCTTACACCCCTTCTTTCCTGTTTCCTCTCCCGTATCGTACCCCTCCTCCCTCCCTCCAACATGACTTCAAGACTCTGCACAACGCACTCCACAATGCCCTCATCCCCCATCAGGCTCCACCTTGGGAAGTAGTGACAGACTATCCTAACCATAATGCGCTTTCCTCATGGGTTCATTAAATATCCTTACCCTGAACGTGCAGGGCCTCAATATCCCACAGAAACGTATAAGGCCTTCCGAACCTTTGCTACGCTTAAAGCTCACGTGGTTTGTCTACAGGAAACACACTTCACTCCCAACTCCACTCCTAAGTTTTTTGGCCCCCGATATCCTCAGGTCTATACAGCCTCTGCCGCCACCAAACGCAGGGGGGTACTGATAGCCTTTCATCGCACAACACCCTTCACACTAGGCACCGAAATTAAAGACCCGGAGGGTCGTTACCTCCTGTTAGTTGGGCAACTCTTGGATATAGATGTCACCATTGCTGCATACTATGCCCCAAACCAAGACCCTTTACCATTCCTTTCCCACATACTCTCGACTATAGACCACCATAAGCGCAGAACTTTAATTGTTAGCGGAGACTCTAATAGTGTAGTATATCCCTTCCTCGATAAATCCCCTCAACCATCTTCTGCCCCTGCCTCTAAACAAACTTTCCAAGCCATTCTACACCGTTACTCCTTGATAGATACATGGCGAGAACTCAACCCGGCGAAAAGCCAATACACCTTTTATTCTCACCCCCACCAGTCTTTCTCCAGGATAGATCATATTTTCCTTACCACCGCCTCTACCCCCCTGCTCATTGTGATCATTGTGCTGTATTCACGGCTATGACCTCCTTGGCCCCATCCCCCGCTGAACCCTCTTGGATTATTAACGATAACCTGCTTGCAAACCCAGCTCACTGTCTAGAAATCGAAGCAGCCCTTAAAGACTACTTTTCTCTTAACCAATCGCCTGATATTTCTCCTCTCCTGTTATGGGAAGCGCATAAACCGGTTCTACGAGGGTTTTGCATTAGCAAAGCATCCTTCTTAAATAAAAGCAAAAGGCAGCAACGTCTCACACTAGAGCAAACCTATGATCGTTCCCATCAAGCCTTCCAGGCGGCTCCTACGCCTGCCAATCGTGAGACCCTGGAGCATTCTAGATTGGCTCTAGATCGTTTTCTCACAGATCAAGCTGAACTCTCGCTCTGACGATCTAGACACAAATATTACACCAAGGCGAATAAACCCAATACATTCCTGGCCCTCTCACTTCGTAGGCTTGACCAACTCACTAGACCTATCCGGTTACGCACCTCTTCTGGCAACCTCACTAGTAACCCAGAACGCATTCTACAGATTTTCCATAAACACCTGTCACAGCTTTATTCCTCTTCTACACCTTTTGACCCCACGCAAGCAGATGCCCTTCTAACCCCCATTTCCTTCCCAAAACTTTCTGAGTGCCAGTTGGAGGCACTTGAGCGACCCATTTCCCTAGCCGAAACCTTAGATGCTTTTAAAAATTTAAAACTACGTAAGCGCCCAGGACCAGATTGCTTCTCAGCCACGTATTACAAAAAATTTGCTCACCTCCTTACACCTATCCTCACTAATGCCTTTAACGCTCTACTGTCTGGCCACGTTTTTAATCATGATACAGTACAAGCGAACATTTCCATGATCCCGAAGCCGAATTCTGACGATACGCAGTGGTCCAATTATAGGCCAATCTCTCTCCTCCACATTGACGTTAAACTGTTAGCTAAAATCCGCTCTTCACGTCTTAACCTATGTATTGGCTCTCTAATTCTTAACGACCAAGTGGGCTTTATTCCAACTAGGCAAGTGGGAGATAACATCAGACGTGCATCTCTTTTGGCTAACTTAGCTAGGTCTCGCAATATTCTCACCTGTTTCCTGTCCCTAGATATCCGGAAAGCATTTGATACAGTCTCATGGCCATATCTCAGCTATATATTGAGTCGTTGGGGTTTTGCCCCACATTTATTAACCTGGATCTTCTCGTTATATCGAGGGCCCTCGGCCAGAATTAGGTATCTGGGACACAGGTCGGTTCAGTTCCCGATCTCCAGAGGCACGAGACAAGGCTGCCCTCTGTCCCCTCTGCTCTTTGCCCTGGCTATAGAGCCTCTGTCCCTCTTAATTACAGCTAACCCGGATATCAGGGGACTTGAGATAGGAGGCACGCATCATAAGTTATGTCTCTTCGCGGATGACGTCTTGCTCTTTCTCTCATCCCCATTGACTTCCACTCCTTCTCTACTCCGGCTTCTCGAGGCGTTTGGCTCGCTCTCTGGCTTACTAATAAACCCTAATAAATCAACAGCACTCAACATCTCTCTCCCCCCTTTAGAGTTGATGCACCTAAAGCAGATTCTACCATTCCCTTGGTCGCGCTGTCATATCCCATTCTTGGGTATTAAACTGACCCCTAAGTTATCAGACCTTTACGCAGCTAACTATCTTCCGATGCTAAACCATCTTTCTGCCCTTTTGACCAAATGGTCTTCCTTACCCCTCGCATGGCTAGGCAGAATAGCAGTTATCAAGATGTCAATCCTCCCAAAAATTCTATACCTATTTAGAGTCCTTCCAGTCCTAGTCCCCCCTCACTACCTCCGCACACTACAAAGTCACATTTTTTCCTATGTATGGGGTAATACTCGTCCTCGTATACCTCGCTCCACCCTATACCGTCCTAAGCTCAAAGGTGGTCTAGGCCTACCTGACATCAGCAAATACTATCAAGCAGCGCATTTAGCCCAATTACCTAAGTACCATGCAACTTTTGAAATCCCTCAATGGGTTGCACTTGAATCGATAGAATGTGACCCCTTATCTACAGCTAACTTACTCTGGTTGAGGCCTATAGACTCTATAACCAACCCCATCACCTCTCACTTTTTATCCCTATGGGATAAACTGAAAACCCGATATCCCCTCCAATCGCTACATAATCCTCTGCTCTCGTTTTTACGAAACCCAGCTTTTCCCCCGGCCTGGCAGACGTCCCTTTTATTCAAAGCCTGGTCCTCTTCTAATTTGCTCCGCACACATCATTTCCTGCAGAGGAATAAGTTTAAAACCTTTGCCTCGCTGCGGGAAGCACATGGCCTCCCAGCTTCCGAGATATTCCGATACTTACAGCTACAACACTTTTATGCTCCCTAAGCTACAACAACAAATCGGCCAGATGCTATGTCTTTCTTCGAACGAGCGTGCTAAAAAGACCCCCATAGACGTGGGCTTATTTCTTGCTTATATTCACTCTTCACTACTTCGATTACCACGTCCCCCCCTCTGTATACCAATAAGTGGGAAGTGGACTTGGGCAGGAAACTCGACCCATCTGATTGGGATCACATTTGGGCTAACACAAAATCATCTTTGCAGAACATTGTAGCATTGGAAACGAATTATAAAGTTTTAACCCGCTGGTACTTGGTCCCAGCGAGAATCGCAAAATTTACCCCTAATTACTCTCCCAACTGTTTTAGAGGCTGTACAGACTTAGGGACGCACTACCATATGTGGTGGGATTGCCCAGTGGCCCGGGTCTTTTGGGATGAAATTTTCACCGTACTATCTACACTTAGCGCTATCACTTTAAGACCTGATCCAACAACAGCCCTACTCAATCAGTGCCCCCCTGGCATCTCCAACTCGCAATTCAAGCTCCTTATGCAAGTTACAACAGCGGCTAAGCAGGTTATAGCGAAATCCTGGAAATCCCCCACCCTTAGTGTTGCTGCCGTCAAAACCAGAACAACACAAGCCATGATACATGTAAAGGTGGAAGCCACAATTCTTGACATGATCCCTAAATTTTTGCACATATGGAACCCCTGGGTAGAGTGCTTCCTCCCGCCTAACTTTGATGAATCACTCCTTCTCCCTTGATTTCTATATTGTGCGCCCAGAATACTGTCAATAGTCCTTCGTGGGCAACTCGTGGAGTCTGCTGTAAACTAGTTGATTGTTCATGGAAGTCATCGTTATTGTTTTTTTTTTCCCATACCCTCCCTTCCTCCCCCGTCTGATCCCCCTCCAAACTTCCCCCTACTTCTTAAATGCACTTAAGAGACGTTACTTGGATTGGCTGGGACGATAATGTCATCTATTGTCGACTCTTATGTTCTTGCTTTTGCTTGATTTGTTTAGACATCTGTAATGTGATCCTCATTCATTTTTCTTCAATGTCCTATAGCCTCTTCAATGTCCACTGTATATCTACAATGTCTCCTTGATTGTGTTGTTAAAGTTTTCTCTTTTGTTAATAAAAATGTTTGAACAAGAAAAAAAAAAACAGTCATGCCCCCCCCCCCCAATTTGTACTAGGTAAGGGGGCTTCCATATTCTGATAAGGATCTTGCCTGCAGACCCCCACAGCCACCAGACCCCTGTCCTAGTAAATTGCCCTCCCCATGTAGATGCTGTCTGCTCAGCAGAGGGTCTGCTGTGGATTTTTGGAAAGGTGAATAAACTTTTTTCAGTGGGACTCCCTCTTCTTCTCTTTTGATGCTCTCAAATATATATATATATATATATATTTTTTTTTTTTTTTTTCTTTGGTATATGTCCCCCAGAGCAGTGCCTAGTTTCCCATGATATTTGTTTGACAATACCTAGCATATTAGTCTAGAAAATCGCCATTGTCTGTTTACCATTTAGCTTCCATTGCCTTCCAATGAGTTTAGATTCAGCACCCAAACTTTAGTCATGTTCACAGAACTTGCTCCAAACCAAACACAGGTATGTTTGGCTCACTAGTACCAGAAAAAAAACAAACTGCTCAGTGAGGGATGGTATTCTGTATTGCAGAATAATGTTCTCCCATGACTAGACAGTGATCTTTAATGTCATATTGTGAAGGGTTTGGGCCTTAGCTATAGCAGAGAAAAGCTACATGGAAGAAGGACACTAAGGTGTCCAAAAAATGTTCACCTGGTCCAAGGGACAAGCTTTGTGTAGTTCTGTTCCATTTGGTTGAACAAGCCTATGGAGGACATGCAATCTGTTTATTGTTGATGGGTGCTGAGTCCCAAATTCCATCTTTGACTTGGCGCACATCTAACCTCCTGGAAGTACTGACCATCAACTTTCTTACATGTTGACAAGCAAATACCATCATGTTCAAGCCATGGTGGATACTTTACCAACTCTGCAGTGCCAAAAAAGACAGACACCTACAGATGATATGGTAGCACTTGTGCCTTCCTTAAGGCTATCCAAATCTATTGGGACCAACGGAGTGACTCAATAGAGATTTTTGAAGGGTCTTTTCAAATTGATGATCCACAAATGTTTTTCCTACTAGAGGTTTAATGGCAGATGCCTCCTGCGCTTCCCACATTGGGGGAGATTTACTAAAGCTGGTACACTGAGAAGCTGGTGCAGCTGTGCATGGTAGCCAATCAGCTTCTAACCTCAGCTTGTTCAGTTAAGCTTTGGCAATAAAACCTTGAAGCTGTTTGGTTTCTATGCAGAAGTGCACAAGATTTTGTACTCTCCAGCTTTAGTAAATAAACCCCATTGTTTCCAAAACTGGATGGATCGTGGCAGTACTACACAGTTGTATGGTCACCCAGCTCAGTTTCATGCTTCAGCTGTAGAGCCCTCTTAACCATCATCCACAGATGCACCTGAAGGCAGACACATCACCTTGGAATATGGTACCAACACCCAAACCCTAAGACACTCCCAAATATGACCTTGGGTCACCCCATGTACAAGGAAAGCAAGTACAAGTGGGGTACAGTGGCATGCCCCTTTTTTACCATGCACATATGCAGGCACAGGGTACTTTTAACTCTAAGTCTATTTCCCCAAATTCTGTAGCTACCTAGTGCTACCCTGAATTTCATTTGATAGGAATGTTATTTATGAGATTGTGTTCTGAAATGTTTTACTTTAGTGATTTTCAGCAAGTTGTAGTAAGTTTTATATAGACAATATTATGCAGCCACATATTATCCTGATTAAGCCAAAAACTTTGCTGTGAAGAGTCCATGTTTGTGCAGCTTTTATAATTGGTTTTGTATCATTCTATGGTGTGTGCCTGCTCTCTGCCATCCTGAACCTGGCGTGCATTATTGCTTTATTCTTTGCATCTGTTTAGTAAACTGCAAGCTATAGTTACTCTCTGTTTTATCATTCAGCCATTTTACCTATCCTCTTAAATATGTCTTGTTTCTCTGCCTATGGACAAAGGTATTGAAAAAAGGTTGGAGTTTAGGGTTTCATGGTTTAGAAGGTGTGGAGGTTTGACTTTTATTTTGCTAGGTCTTTTCTTATTTTGGGAGCTGAAATGTATACTTGTTGCTGATCAAGACAAAACTACCTTTTGCAGTATGTCACTGCATACTTGTGCAGAAAAATAGTGTGCACCAAAATATACATTTATTTCCTATATTACCAGAGCTGCCATTACATTTATGCATTCCTCTGTATTAAAAATGCCAGGAAAGCCTAAAGTGAGAGGCAGAGGTTCTGCTTGTGGAAATAGTAGGGGGCAAGCAGGTTTTGCAGGACAATGTGTTTTATGGGCCCACCATGCAAGGCATGTCTTCCTTTTCTATCTTAGAATGGCCATTCTATACAGCCACAAATGCTAAAGCTTCAGTCTTGCCATGTAGTCAGTGTTCTGTCTGAGAGGGCCTTCCAAGCAGCAGGTTTTGTTATGGACAGGTGAATCTGACTGTCCCCTGACAGTGTGGACAGATTCCTTTTCATTAATATAGCTAGTCTTAGATTACTAATGACTACACATTTGCTGCCACTGATACTACAGACTAAACTTTTCATTCATTCATTCTGCCCCCCTAAAAATCCTGTCCATCATCAGCCCCCTTCCAAAAAAGACATACCTGCATTACCAGCTTCTACACCCTATCCTAAGCTATTCTGGTTTTCTTCTGATCTGGACCTCATCTGCCAAATTTCTAATGTTTTCTGTAGGGTGAATCCTGCACTGCACCTCCAGTGTGCAGTGAAGGATTTACCCTACAAGTTTACAGCCTATTCTGGTGCTTCACCACTGTAAAAGTGCCATGTGTGTGTGTTTTTCTTCAGATAAACCTCTCTAGCTTGTCAACTTTGCCAGCTCCTGCCATATCTCCTGGCCTATTCTGGGACTTTGCACTGTAAAGGTGTCACACAATGTTTCAATAACTGAACTTCCAAATTTCTAATGTTTGCTGCAGGGTAAGTCCAGTGCTGCTCCTTGAACTTTGTGACTTACTACAGTGCTCTGACACTGTAATGGGGTCACACAATGTTTTCTCAGCTGAATCTCCGCTGCAAAAATTACAAAGCGTTGCAAAGTAAATCCTGCCTTGTGTTAGAGAGATACCCAGGTTTTAGGCTGCAATCTTTGTTATTTTTCAGCCTATTCAGGCTGTTTACATGCTGTCCAGCCACTATACAATATTCGTGGCTACTATCTCTGATAATACACTCATTTATATTGCAAGATAAAACATGCTTTGCTTACTATTTCTTGCCCATTCAGGTTCTAACGTATTGTTCTGTCCAGCTAAATGTAAAAGGTAAAAAAAATTAATTACACATTCAAAATATGTTCAGCCAGAATACAATTTTGCTGTGAAAGTTGTACTGCCCTTAAGACCACCTACAGCTTACATTCCTCCTTAGCATGTCATTTTTATGGAATTGTGTCTTTTTCCATGTTGTTCTCAAAATCATACAAAATGGACCCTTTCACCATTGTGCAGTCTTTTTTGTTTTTGCTCAAATATATCCCCATGGAATTGTCTAGCTCCCCACTTCCTAAAGTGAAAAAGTTTGCTTATTAACTTTAAAAATAAATAGCCTTAGACCTAAAGGGGTTTTTTGGTGGTTATAGGGTAACTCCACTTTCATGGGATAAAAATAGCTTATAACGATAATTAAAACAATATATATCCTCACACTTGTTACACAAGTCATAGTCATATAGTCAATTGAGTTGAATAATGAAAAATTACCTTGCCTTGCTCGGAACCCCCCCCCCCCAAGAAATTTAATTCCCTGCTTTTGTGATTAGCTTATTGATTTTCTCATAAGTCTTTACTAAATCAGATTTTGGGCGTAATTTTTGGTGAGATGCTCCCAAAGGGATGCTCCCAAAATTCATGTACAAAAGGATGCAGACCCTTCCCCTTTCCTCATTAGAACACTGCTTATTGTGAATAGGAGTGATTGTTATGAAATCACTCCTATTCACAATAATTTTACAAAAGGACACAGACAAGCAGATATTCAGAATAACAATAGGTAGGAATCTGCAAAAAAGTCTGTTTACCGCTACCCCGCCGCCCTATAGCAGAAATACTGCTACAGGGCAGCAGGGGTGGTCAAAATCATGTATATGTACATGATTTAGCATTTCCAGGTAGGGGGCGCTTGCGATCCGTGTGCGCCCTACCCACGTCGCCATTTACAGCCACGGCTGTCACTGTATTGGTGTCACTGGAGATGTTAGTTAGTCAGTTCCCCCCAGTGTCAGAATGCCCGCCGCAGTCCCGCTATAAGTCACTGATCACCGCTATTGCTAGTAAAAAAAAAATCCAGTATATATACCGCCGTTTGTAAACGCTATAACTTTCACATAAACCAATTAATTTACATGTATTTGTATTTGTTTTTAGCAAAGACGTAGCAGAATACATTTTGGCCTAAATTTATGATAAAATTAGATTTTTTAAATTGTTTTTACTGGACATGTTTAATAGCAAAAAGTCAAGAATATAGTTTTTTTCTCAAATTGTCGGTCTTTTTTTTTTTATAGCGAAAAAAAAAAAAGGCACAGAGAATCAAATACCACTGAAAGAAAGCTCAATTCGTGGGAAAAAAAGACATAAATTAAATTTGGCTGCAGCATTGGATGACCGCGCAATTGTCAGTTAAAGTAACGCAGAGCCGTTAAGCAAAAAATGGCCTGGTCAGGAAGGGGGGTAAATCCTCACGAGGGCAAGCGGCTAAAATCCCTGCAATGTACACAGATCACCCAGAGGGGAATATTAGATTTTTTTCTCAACAAATGTGAGTTACTCTTTAACCACTTGAGCTCCAGAGGATTTACCCCCTTAATGACCAGGCCTCTTTTTGCTACTCGGCGCTGCACTAATTATACTGATAATTGAGCGGTCATGCAATGCTGCACCCAAACAAAATTTACGTTCTTTTTTTCACACAAATAGAGCTTTCTTTCGGTGGTATTTGATCACCTGTGCACTTTTTATTTTTCAAGCTATAAACAAAAAAAGGCCAAAAATTTTGAAGAAAAACAATATTTTTTACTTTCAGCTATAAAAAATATATAGTAAACTCAAAGTTGGTTATAAATTTAGGCCAAAATGTATTCTGCTACATGTTTTGGTAAAAAAATCCCAATAAGTGTATATTGATTGCTTTGTGTGAAAGTTATAGCGTCTACAAACTATGGTATAGATACTGCAATTTACGCCATTTTTTTGCTATACAGCGCTGTGCTAGTTTACCGGACAATTGCGCGGTCATGCAATACGGTACATAAATGAAACTTACATCCTTTTTTTCCCACAAATTGAGCTTTCTTGTGGTGGTATGTGATCGCCTGTGCGGTTTTTATTTTTTTCGCTATATAAAAAAAAGGCTGAAAATTTTGAGGAAAAAAAACAATATTTTGGACTTTTCCCTATAAAGCATGTCCAGTAAAAAAAAATTTCAAAATCAAATTTAGTCATATATTTCTGCCAAAATGCATTCTGCGACATGTCTTTGCTAAAAAAAAAACCCAATACGTGTAAATTAATTGGTTTACGTGAAAGTTATAGCAATTACAAATGGAAAGATACTGGGATTTTTAGTTTTTTTTTATAATGGCAAAGATCAGCGACTTATGGCAGTGATCAGCGACTTATGGCGGGACTGCGGTGGACATTCTGACATTGGGGGGTACTGACTTGGGGTCACTGACATCCCCAGTGACACCAATACAGTGATCAGTGCAAAAACAAAAACACTGACACTGTACTAATGGCACTGGGGAGGTTAAGTTTAATATTCAGGGAAAGGGTTATCTGTGTGAGGGGAGTGTTTTACTAGGGGGCGGGGGTGTGTACTGCAGGGAACACCACTGATCGGAAGAGAAAAACTCTTCTGTCCCGATCAGCGTGTACTGGAGCTGTCAGGGAACTGACAGAAAGCACAGCTACTGCAGCTGTGCTCTCTGTCAGAGATTGCCGCCGATCGCCGGGACATAGCTGGTAACGACCGGCTGTGACCCGGCAACTGACATCCGCGGCTGTGATCGGCGGGACAGGTAGGGCGGCGGTGCGCCTCGCGCATGCCCCCTACCTGTTTTAAACGTGCTTTTGCCCAGCCCTGCCGCCGTATTTATACAGTGGCTGGGAGGCATGTGGTTAATCTCAGGTTTCAGGAATTTCAAACAGGATTCAACAAGTCCCTAGCATATCAAACCAGAAGATTTGTCCATATCTACTTGCCTTCTTGATTGAATGAATTATTATACTCTTCAGTTTTCAGGCCCAGTGTCAGAGACATGAGTATCAAGAGTCCCATGGCTCTTGATTTCTATAGTATAGTTGGCTGTATATAAATTATGCAGTGATACTGCCTCTACTGGCACACAATAATTAATAGCAGTTGCCTTTTGAACTGAAAATTTTAAAGCTATGCATTTCAAAATAGATCTATACAGGTAGATTTTGCCAAATTGTGATGCGACACTCTTTTCATCATTGCAAGAACAAAAATAGAATACTTGCATCAAACGTTCAGTGTTCTACTAGTTCCTCATTGACAGATTCTTGGCTGTGGTTTCTGAGTAAATTAGAATAAAAATTAAAAAAATAAATGTTGGCAGCATGGACTCTACCCGTAAGAGATTATATTTTACTCATTAATATACAGTATGAAAGTCTCTGAAGTGGTAGATTGGAAGACAATTTTAATTTTAATTATGTGTGCTGTGCTAACTGCTTAGGAAGACATTTGACAGGTTCACCACATTTTGACCACAAATTTGATGGTTGGTTACAGTTCAGTTCTTTATGGTTTCTAAATACACAAGATGATCAAAAAAGTATTGTCAAATGTATGGGTAATATTGGCTAACAATGCTAAAAAAAAAATGCTTTTGGAAATTAGGCCCCTTGTCAAGTACCGTATATTAACAGATTAAATGTGACGTAACAGAATACAAAACAAATACAGATCTTGAACAAATAGTTCTATATAGATAAAATATAAACATGATAAAAAAAATACATTCAAATAATGTAAAGTACACATGGACAAGTTTCAAATTGTCATTCTTTAGCACTGCTTTGTGAACATTCTAAAATTCTAACCTTATTGAGGTACTACAAATCGGTCTGTTTACTTACGGTATCGTACATTTAACTCTAGTGTATGTACTGTACATTTCATGACTTGGGTTTTAGGTTTTAACATACATAATTTTAAGATTAGGAAAATATTTTCCATTTAATATTTTCTAAAACAATCTGCTTTTTTGATAAATCAAGCAGCACCAGAGCATACTGTAGTACTGCTAACTGATTTGACATTTCTGATAAATGTGGTATGTATTACTGCAATTTAGTAAATCAAATTGTTATGCATAAACATTTTTTAGAGCTAGAGAGGCTAAATTCAAAGTATTCAAATTCAAAGGGGGGGTGGGTAGTGCCAGAAAGTGGAAAGAAGCCAGTGGGTAAATCAACCTACATGTATGCGATACTAAAATTGTTTAGAAGGAAAAGAGGGCCATAAAACTATACTTAGGATATATGGAGGCTGCCATTGCTTATACCTCCTTCTGAAAATACTAGTTGTCTTATTGACATACTACTTCAAAGGCTTTTACTAATTTCTAAAAAACATAATGTCAGGATCCATGAACCAGGTAGAGACAGAACCTTTAATGAAATGGCAAATATTACATAAATCAGGAGCGTAGTCAAAACCAAAGCCAGGGTTTGGATGCCAGAGTAAGTAATCAGACGAGCCAGAGAAAGAAAACCAGAAGACAGCATACTCAGGAACCAAAGATCAGGAACAGAAATCAGAAGAGAAGTCAGCCTGACCGAGTTGTACACAGGAACACAGGCAGGAACACACTGGAGATCATAGACCATGCAAGGGCAAGGAGGAAATGAGCTAAGCTTCTAAAATAGCAAAAATGGCTGGCTGTGCACTGGACTAATGAGGCAGGTAAAGGTATCCAGGTGAGTCACTGTGAAGACGAGTGGCTGGTAAATAACTGACAGCTGAACAGCACCAAAAGAAAAGAGCTGCTCATTACGTAGCAGGAGCCCAGCTCTGACACATGTACCTTGGATAACTGTAACAAGCATGTAAGGAGGGGTTTGTAGCAACCGTAGTGGCTGGGAGCATGCACAGGTTGGTTGACAGCTTCTCATTGTCATCTAGTGTTGTGCTTTGTGGTTTTTTTCCCAGATTGGTGATGTCCTACAGGTTTCCCTGTTTAACAGTCATTTACTAGCTGAACATTGGAGAATGCAGAGCTGCAAATTTGCTGTGGTGCTGCAGGCTGCTAATATGTTTTGGGCACATAACAGCACAATATTGGGTGATTATTGTAGTCAGCTATTCAAATAGTGGCCAGTGCTGTTAAAGTCTGCAGTCTGTCAGCTGGTGGTTACTAGCAGGAACCAGCAGAGATGTCTGGTTAGCTACCAGGGGCGGACTGACAACTCATGGGGCCCCCGGGCAATAGGGGATCATGGGGCCCCTGTGTCCTTGCCCAAACTCAAAAAAGCCTATGCAAAAGGTACCAGGGGCATCTCATGGGGCCCCCAACTGACCCCAGGCCCTCGGGCAGCGCCCGGGTTTCCAAATGGTCAGTCCGCCCCTGTTAGCTACAGAAGTGTTGGTCTGCGGTCTGTAGTGGTAGTTTAGTAACCAGATAAACTAAAAAAAGTAAGTACAAAAAATGGCCACTGACCCAGTCTATAACTGGCCTTCACAGCAAGGAGCACATGGAAGGGCGACGCACGTCAAACAATAAGGGAAAAATTCCCAGCTCAACTCACCAACCCTGTGCTGCAGTAAAGTAGTTTTAAGATCCAGTGTTACATACTACTGAACTTACTGTTACTACTGAAGTTACTGGGAGTAGTAATGGTCCTAAAGTATGCTTTAATAAGGGCCTAATGTTACCCCTTTTTGGACTCAAGTTCTGACTTTGCTCTAAATTAAACAAAAATGGTATGTTATCCTGTAAAGGTTAGGTTTGTGCACAGTTTCCTAATATGGTGTTTTCTACAAAAAAGCTCAAAGGGACTTTTAAGCATCTGTGTTTTACATAACTGAGCTAGGCCATCAATAGGGTTACAAGTATCAAGAACGTCACTCTTTCTAATCTGTTTGCTTGTTTTGGGGTCAGTGACTGAGAAAATACTAAAACCAGAGAAATCCACATATATAGCAATAGTAACCCCAGTACTTCTTTCAGTACATATTTCCTTCTTTTAACCACTTGCCCTCCAGATGATTTACCACCTTCCTGACCAGGCCATTTTTTGCGATACTTTAATCACAAATGCGCGGTCCTGCAACACTGCACCCAAATTAAATTTATGCCCTTTTTTCCCCCCCCCCACAAATTAGAGATTTCTTTCGGTGGTATTTGATCGCCCCTGCATTTTTTATTTTTTGTGCTATAAACAAAAAAAGACCATAAATTTTGAAAAAAATTATATTTTTGGCTTTTTGCTATAAATCATAACCAGTAAAAAAAAAGGTTAATCAGATTTCGTTAAAAATTTAGGCCAAAATGTATTCTGCTACATGTCTTTGCAAAACAAAAATGCCAATACATGTAAATTAATTGGTTTACCTGAAAGTTATAGTGTCTACAAATGGCGATGTATATATACTGGAATTTTTTTTTTATACTAGTAATGGCGGCGATCAGCAGCTTATAGCAAGACTGCGGCGGGCATTCTGACACTGGGGGGGAACTAACTGCCACTGACATCCCCAGTGACACCAATACAGTGATCAGCGCTAATAAAAAGCACACTGTACTAATGACCCTATGCAGGAAAGGGTTAACTTCTGGGGTGATTAAAGGGTTAACTGTGTGCTGTGTTGTTTTTACATTATGTGCTGTGTGTGTTTTACTAGGGAGACAAACTGCTTTTTATTGCTCTGCACAGCAGAGCAATACAAAGCAGCCTGTTCGTGCTGACAGGGGAGAAATCTGTGTTGTTTGTACACACCTCTCCCATTTAATGTTCCAGGTGCTGGAATCTCTGGCTGGGACCTGGCAATCGACAGCTTTAGCTGCCTACGCGGAAATGCAAAATTACACATATATACGTGATCTTGTGCAGCCTTGCTGCCCTGTAGCAGTAGTTCTGATATAGGGCGGTGGGGAAGCAGTTAATAAAGCTACAATATACAGTATGTGCTCATAATAAAAAGTCTTTAAACATCTTCCTAGACAATTTATCAATAAAAATATCAAGCTAAATGACAAACAGTTATATGATAAAAGGGGTCATGTGCAAAGTTTTCTGAACCTAACAGAAGAATAGAGTTTGACAAGCCATAACAACATTCTGCTTATCAATAAGTGTATTTATTCTATACCTGCACAGCTCAAGCACCACAAGTACTCTCTTCTCCCTGAACAATAAATAATAATACAAAGATATTGGTATCCAACAGTGTTTTATAAGATGCAGTTTATTATAGGTAAAATAAATCTGTGATATCATCTATACCCACAATCCACTAAAAGTGTTCCCACTCACCACAATTATCATGATCATGAGCCTCAAATTAGACAGGCAATCACCAACAGTACAAGAAATGGCCACTGCCCCAGTCTATAATTGGCCTTCACAGCAAGGAGCACATGGAAGGACGATGCATGCCAAACAATAAAATGGAAAAATTCCCAGCTCAAACTTGCCAGCCAACCTGCAAACAAACAGATGTAGCCTGTCTGTGTTACAAACAGGGGTTTAGTTAGCACACAATTGCAAACACATGCGTAAGCTGCAGAGCCTCTTCATGGCACCCCGATATTCTACAGTTCTTAACGCTACAAATTTTGAGAACCCCATAGTAGAGGTGCATGTATTTAATGGATATACTGAGGGCAGGTGAACCTGAGAGAGCCCACCCCTCCTTAAAGGTACAGGAGCAAACTGAACACCCAGCATGTAGCACAACGGCAGTCAAGGTGTCCAGTGCACCACCTCGCCAACAGGTCAATACTACAAGAAATGGCCACTGCCCCAGTCTATAACTGGCCTTCACAGCAAAGAGCACACATGTCAAACAATAAAAATTCCCAGCACAACTTACCAACTAGCTTGCAAACAAACCAAATTAGTATGTCTAACAGTATGCGTTAAAAACAGGGGTTTAATTAGCACACATTTGCAAACACATGCATAACCTACATCACCATCAATAGTACCTCCTCATTACAGGAAGGTAATACTGCATCAGAAATATCCCTGTTGCAATAACCTTTGCTTTAATTATAGGTGGCAATAATGCAATGCTTCATGTCTCTTTATCCCCTTTGTTCACATATAATCTTGTGTGCTATATCCTGATAGAAGATGTTCCTCACCCACATGATTCCAACCCACCTACTCTCCCTATTATGCAACCTAATACTATGTTCCCTCTATTTGAAATCCTGTTCACTTTCTACTGCACATGTATTCAGGGCTTTAACCTTATTCGTTAACCACTTCCCGACCGGCCGTTGCATATAAACGGCCGGAGGGTGGCAGTGCAGGGTCGGGTGGCCGTTTATAAACGGCCTCCCCGCACCCTGCTTGTGCGCGCTCCCTGGGAGTGCGCAGCACCGCGATCCAGTGCCCGCTGTGTCCTCCGGACACAGTGAAACATGGATAGTCGGACGGGACCCCTGTACAAGGTCCTGATCATGTGATCACTGATTGGCCAATCAGTGATCACATGCAAAGTAGTAAGCAAGATGTCACTTGTGAATGACTTGTGAAAATCTGTGAATGATCACAGAGGTCACATGGTACAAGGCTATTCACAACAGCCTTGTACCATGTGACAAGCTGTGACCAATCACAGCTCACTCAGTACTTCTCAATGAGTGCAAGAATGCAGACAGAGAGAAAGAGAAATGATTGATTTTACATCCTATATGGACACTATACTGCTAGGGTGACAGTATGTAAAAAAAAAATACAAATAAAAAATAATAATATAAAAAAATAAAATAAAAATGTAAAAAAAAGTTTAAAAATTATAATTTTTGGTTATAAACTAATTTGGATTTTTTTTTACTAAAAAGATAACGGAATAAATTTTGGCAAAGATTTATGATGAAATATTATTTATTTGCAAAATTTTATTAAAAAAACACTTTTTTTCAAAATTTTTGTACTTTTTCATTTACATAGCAAAAAAAATAAAAATCCCAGCGGTGAATAAATACCACCAAAATAAAACTTTATCTGTGTAAAAAAATGGTAAAAAATTACTTTGGGTACAGTGTTGCATGACCGTGCAATTGTCATTCAAAGTGTGATAGCGCTGAAAGCTGAAAATTGCCCTGGTCAGGAAGGGGGTAAAAGTGTCCGGTCTGGAAGTGGTTAAACATATTTAGGGACAGAAGCATGGTTATCTACCCCCCATACAACTCATATGCAACAATGATCCTACCTCAATCACAAACGTATTATAAAATGAATGAATCAAGATCACCAATAAAAAGTTAGTGTTCCATAACCCACAACAGTAAAATCAGTCTGTATATACAGCAAAGCATGCTTGTTATACTCACTGTGGAACATAGGGTTAATCGTTTGCATTGTGTAAAAATGCTGTTTTATCCTGACATCTCTGATCCTCCCCTTCTTCTAGCGTCCCCCTCTTATCTCCTGATAAGAAATATCTTGTGGAGACACTCTGCATATGCTCAGTTCAGTGTGTATTTCTAGAGGGTTTTTTTTTCTTGGGAGAGTGCATGTAATCACCACAGGGCCAATCAGCACTGTCCAGACAGAGGTCAGGGGTTTTGCATCCTCCTAGAGCAGAAAGAAAACTCCTACAAGAAAGAAAACTCTTCCTACAAGCTGTAACCAGTGTTCTACTGAACACTGATAGTAGTCACAAGACGGCTCTAAATGCTGATGAGAAAAGGAATTTAGCAGTTTATAGTTATTAAAATACTTTTCCATGTAGTGTGTACTGTGGGAGACCAGATATAGTGAATGCAGGGTCCTGGGATTAGTAACACTTTGAGATTGAGTTCAATATTAATTTCATTAGTTTTAAAGTATCTAATTTATGTTAAACAAACAAATATATTTTATATGCCCACATTTTTAATACACATCCCTTTTACTAATTATTCTCTTTCATAACTTTTATTTTAATATACAGTAAATTTACACTTTATTACCTCTGATGATTGTTGTTTATGATTAGAGATGAGCGAATTATTCAAAAATTCGATTCGGCTGATTCGCCGAATTTGCGGAAGAAATTCGATTCGATGCGAATTTATTCGCTGCAAATTTAACTTATTTAAAGGGTTTCTAGGCTTCAGAGAGCCTTTATATTAGTGCAGAACACTGTACCTTTAATTTAAATGCCCTTGGAGTCTGCTGGGGAAGAGAAATAATACTGTCAGTCAGTATGACATGCAGATGAGTGCCGTCAATCTTAGAATCACCGCACACTTCACTCATTTGGGCAGTCACGGGGCACGACGAAGAAGAAGAAGAAGAAGAATGAAAAGAAGAAGAAGAAGAATGAAAAGAAGAAGAAGAAGAATGAAAAGAAGAATGAAAAGAAGAAGTGGAAGAATGAAAAGAAGAAGTGGAAGAATGAAAAGAAGAAGAAGAAGAATGAAAAGAAGAATGAAAAGAAGAAGAAGAAGAATGAAAAGAAGAAGAATGAAAAGAAGAATGAAAAGAAGAAGAAGAATGAAAAGAAGAATGAGAAGAATGAAAAGAAGAATGAGAAGAAGAATGAAAAGAAGAAGAAGAATGAAAAGAAGAATGAAAAGAAGAAGAAGAAGAAGAAGAATGAAAAGAAGAAGAAGAAGAATGAAAAGAAGAATGAAAAGAAGAAGAAGAATGAAAAGAAGAAGAAGAAAAATGAAAAGAAGAATGAGAAGAAGAATGAAAAGAAGAATGAAAAGAAGAATGAGAAGAATGAAAAGAAGAATGAAAAGAAGAAGAAGAAGAATGAAAAGAAGAATGAAAAGAAGAATGAAAAGAAGAAGAAGAATGAAAAGAAGAAGAAGAAGAATGAAAAGAAGAAGAAGAAGAATGAAAAGAGGAAGAAGAAGAAGAATGAAGAAGAAGAAGAATGAAAAGAAGAAGAAGAAGAATGAAAAGAAGAATGAAAAGAAGAAGAAGAAGAATGAAAAGAAGAATGAAAAGAAGAAGAATGAAAAGAAGAAGAAGAAGAATGAAAAGAAGAAGAAGAAGAATGAAAAGAAGAATGAGAAGAAGAATGAAAAGAAGAAGAAGAAGAAGAAGAAGAATGAAAAGAAGAATGAAAAGAAGAAGAATGAAAAGAAGAAGAAGAATGAAAAGAAGAAGAAGAAGAATGAAAAGAAGAATGAGAAGAAGAATGAAAAGAAGAATGAGAAGAATGAAAAGAAGAATGAAAAGAAGAAGAAGAAGAATGAAAAGAAGAAGAATGAAAAGAAGAATGAAAAGAAGAAGAATGAAAAGAAGAAGAAGAAGAATGAAAAGAAGAATGAAAAGAAGAAGAAGAATGAAAAGAAGAAGAAGAAGAAAGAAAAGAGGAAGAAGAAGAATGAAAAGAAGAATGAAAAGAAGAAGAAGAATGAAAAGAAGAAGAAGAAGAATGAAAAGAAGAAGAAGAAGAAGAATGAAAAGAAGAAGAAGAATGAAAAGAAGAAGAATTCCAGTACAGCAAAAAGTGTATCTGCAGAGAGCTCCGCTATTTCTGACAGTTCTCTGACAGTTCCTTCACATTTACAGCGGTTGAAACATTGTATCTATTTGTTTCCGAATAAAAACATCTGTATCCTAAATGGAAACAAATAGATACAATGTTTCAACCGCTGTAAATGTGATTGAACTGTCAGAGAACTGTCAGAAATAGCGGAGCTCTCTGCAGGGACACTTTTTGCCGGCTGTAGAAGGGATGAAAATCGGCCGATCGGGAAAAATTCGATTCGCGCATCCGAAGTTTGCTAGTATTCGGATTCGGTGCGAATCAAATTTTTCCTAATATTCGAAACGAATTCCACTTCGCCAAGTTCGATTCGCTCATCTCTATTTATGATCATTGAAAGTCTGGCTAATTGTAGAGATTATGCGGACACCTTTGGAATATACACAGAAACCTAGAAGAACATTTATTCTATTTATTTTATTATTTTTATTTATTTTATTATTTTTATTTATTTTAATGTTTTTGTATGAGTATAGATGTGTTCTATTCTATATCAGTTCTAACTAAAGATCTATATAGGGGAACCAGGACTTCCTTCCTCTTGAAGGTGACCACTCTGAAACGTCCTAGAAAAAATGTTGTCATTAATTTTCTGTTAGTCGCTTTAAAGTAGTTTGTATATATTCCACATCTTTTCTTTAAAAATACTAAACATCCAAAAATGCAATACTTCAGCTATTCAGAAAAAATCTACCTCCCATAGTCCTCTCTTTTGACTAAAGAATTCTCCTTTATACCAAAAATAATTGTCAAAGCAAACTGTAATAACTAATTTTGTACCTCCTGAAATATCCCTTCTCTTCTTAAAATCCAATTCTACCAGTTGTTTGCTCATTTTAAACAATAATCAGACATAAGATGGTAATACATCTACGGTAATTAACCTTGTATCATCTGATATTTTAATCTTTATCAAACACTTTAACTCTTTCCCTGCCTGTGACATATATATTACACCAGAACAGGACAGTTTAAAGCAGTCAGTAAGACTTAGAGGCTGAAGAGGTGTTAGGGATCTATTTAGATTTCTGATGTCTTCACAAAGTGAAACCGTCCCCACTGGAAGTGAATAGATGACCTTGGTCATCTAACCACTGAATGCACCCCATAGGCCTCTCTGGTAGGTTTTAATGAATTCTGTCAAAAGAGCCATAGGCCTCTCTGGTAGGTTTTAATGAATTCTGTCAAAAGAGCCATAGGCCTCTCTGGTAGGTTTTAATGAATTCTGTCATAAAGGGAGTTGTTTACTGTCACAGTTTCATGTGGCAGTAAACATTTTCCAAAAAGGAAGACAAAAAAAATAAAATATAACCTTTTCCACTTCTGCCATAAGGGTTAAGATAATTTCACACTTGAAATTCTGTTCCTGGTGAAATTTTGCTAGCATCAGCTTCACAAAGCAGGTCACAGCAGGGAGGTGAAACACTCACCTGCTTTCATGTGTCACTCCCTTGCCTGCAGGATGAACGAGGTATCACTTTCTAGCTGGCAACTAGTGTCTGAAGCTTTTTTAACTGAGAGGGAACAATGTCTCACTGACAAAATTAGCAGGAGAAATGAAAAGCAGGTGAGAGGTGTCTATGTATTTTAAAGCATTCTTGTCACTGGCAAATTTTCACATAAATATAAAGGATAAAGGTTCTCTGTCCCACATCCTCAGACATGTAAAAAAAAAAATCTTACCGTTATGAATCCTGTAACATTTAAAATAAAAACAGATAATGAGAACAGACATCTAAATAAAAAGAGTGAATAAAACAACACATAAAGTGTTATAGTGGTGCTAAATTAATAGTGATGAGGTGATATAGTGAGTACCACACAATAAAATGTGAATAAATCAATAAAATGAAATCAGTGAATTACTGTGAATACAAAAATTATGTATAATAATCCAAAGTCCACAGAAATTGTTCCTCCTTTTCGTGCTTGGCAAAACAGGCTTCAAAGAATAATTCTCCAAAATATAGGCCGATTATAACCAATGGGATACAACCATCATGGAGGTATAATGGTTCAAACTATTAACCACTTGCCGCCCAGCCACCGCATTAAAACGGTTGCAGGGCAGCACTGGCAGGCAAAACCGCGTTTTAAAATGTAGTTTTGCAAAACAGGTAGGGGGCGCCCGCGAGGCGCGCGCCCGCCCTACCTGTCCCGGGGGTGTCAGCCGCCGGGTCACGGCCGGTGATTACCGCCGTTTCCCCGCGATTCACGGTGATCGCTGACACAGAGCAGGGCTGCATTGTTTACACACAGCCCTGTTCTGTGTCAGTTCTCTGACAGCTCGTGACAAGCTGCAGAGGGAGAGAAGAGTTTCTCTCCCTCGACCAGCCTGTCCCCGTCCAGCACACACCCCGCCCCCTAGTAAAACACTCCCCTCACACACTAAACTCTAAAAATGTTAACCCCTTCCTCCCCAGCGCCATTTGTACAGTGTTAGTGTTTTTTTTTTCACTGATCACTGTATTGGTGTCACTGGGGATGTCAGTGACCCCAAGTCAGTTCCCCCCCAGTGTCAAAATGTCCGCCGCAGTCCCGCAGTCCTGCCATAAGTCGCTGATTGCCACCATATGTCGCTAATCGCCGCCATATGTTGCTGATCGCCGCCATTATTAGTATAAATAAAAATTAAAAATCCCAGTATCTTTCCCGCCATTTGGAAACGCTATAACGTTCATGTAAACCAATTAATTTATAAGTATTGGGATTTTTTTTAGCAAAGACATGTCGCAGAATACATTTTGGATGAAATTTGTGACAAAATTTGATTTTTTTTTCTTTACTTGACATGTTTTATAGCAAAAAGTCCAAAATATTGTTTTTTTTCTCAAAATTGTCAGCCTTTTTTTTTATAGCGCAAAAAAATAAAAACGCACAGGTGATCAAATACCACCAAAAGAAAGCTCAATTTGTGGGAAAAAAAGGATGTAAATTTAATTTGGGTGCAGTGTTGCATGACCGCGCAATTGTCAGTTAAAGTAACGCAGCGCCGTAACACAAACCTCTTCTGTAACCGCTTCCTGACCACCCTACAGCAGAAATACTGCTACAGGGCGGCATGGGTACGCAAAATCACATATATATATGTACGTGATTTGCGCTCCCGTGGTATTCACACCCCTACCAGATAGCATCAGATTGCCCGTCAGTACACCAGTCATCACATTTAACCCCTTGATTGCCAGGAGCACGCTTATGTACAATAATCCTCCATTGCCAGTATAGTGTCTGAACGGGTCAATATCTTTGATCAGGTCAGCACTATACCAGCGTTCACATTAGTATAGCATCCCCAAAAACGCAGCGTTAGCGGGATCAGCCCCTGCACCTGCCAACACCTGCGTTTAGCCCCTACGCTTACCCCCCCTTCTCCCCCAGCAAGTGCAGTGTCAGTAGGTCACTGTCACTTGATACATTGCACACAAAACCGCAGTGTTCGCAGAATAAGGCCTGATCTCTGTTAGCACTTGCCGGTAAATTTTGATGACTCTCATATGAAGCAGAGTGCCGCTCTACCTTTTGGTGAACTGGTGAGTACCAGCGGTCTAGTAAATCTTGGTCTTTCACATACCTCCTTGATTTTTGGAGCTGTTTTTCACGGAATATCTATATGCGTTGATTGTGGATCAAAGCAGTTTATATGCACAACAATTAATCGCCGCCAACCCAAATTCAAACTTTGCCAGACCATTTGCATGGAAAC
Source organism: Staurois parvus (assembly GCF_062004578.1). Lineage (NCBI taxonomy): Eukaryota > Metazoa > Chordata > Amphibia > Anura > Ranidae > Staurois > Staurois parvus. The sequence goes on along the minus strand of NW_028320062.1, from coordinate 118,838 downwards.
TCATTACGGTTTTCAAATTTACATTTTTTTTGGGCCTAACCCTCAACATGGGCATTACTAAAAGAAATGAATTGCGGTTGTATTGGTCCGCAGACCCGATTCATCATATGCCCGTGTTCTCTGCTGCCATGGCCAGGCATAGATATGAGAGTATATTGTGTTTTATGCATTTCAGCGACAATACACTCTGTCATCCTTGGGGTAACCCTAAATTTGACCGGCTCCACAAAATTCAGCCCCTTGTAAATCACCTTAACCAAAAATTTGCAGATGTCTATACTATCCAGCAAAACATCTGCGTTGATGAGTTCCTGATTAATTTTTCTGGCCGCCTTGCATTCAAACAATTTCTCCCCAGCAAGCGTGCCATATATGGGGTCAAGATGTAGAAGACCTGTGAGAGGGCAACAGGCTATACTTATAAGTTTCGGATTTACGAGGGAAAAGATGGACGTGGAGCCCGCCCGGATGCCCAGACTACATGGGGAGCAGTGGCAAGATAGTTTGGGACTTGGTGTCATCCTTCTCCATATGGGGTACCACTTATACGTGGACAATTTTTATTCAAGCGTGCCACTATTTAGACATTTATTCAATCTTGGAACTGGCACTTGTGGCAAAGTGTGACCTAATGTGTGTCCACCATTAGAAGTGGGTGGATGCAGGGTGGTATATTCTAATGGTGGGCATACCACACACTTTTCTGACAGAGATTTCTTCTCATTTTTTCATTCAGTCCACTGGCTGGATACAAAAAAAAAAAAGAACATAGCATATATAACCAACAAGGACCAGCGATGAACTGGTACATCACTGGATTTGAATGGTTATACCAGGATGATGCCTACAGCTGCAGGCATCATCCTGGTGTCGTTTTTTTCAGCCGGTGATCGGCTTTCATGTAAAAGCAATCCTAGTGGCTAATTAGCTGCAAGATTGCTTTTACAAGCAGTGGGAGATAATGTCCCCCCTCCCCCGCTGCCTTCCACGGCCTTCTAGGGCAGTCCCGTGCCATCAGGGGAAACTGAGAATGCAGCCGGTGTTTCTGCCAGCTGACCATAGAGCTGATTGGAGACCAGAATGGTGCCAATTATCTCTATAGTCTAAGAATTCGGAAGCTACGAGCATTTCATCACTTCAGTTTCGCAGGATATAAACAGCGCCATTTGTAAATTGGGAAAGCATCTGATCAGACCGATTTTCGTTTGATTAGATAATGTAAGGGCATTCCATTATCTTTTATATTTTACCAAACAATTGGCCAATATATTGTGTTTTTGTGCATTAAAAGTAAAAAAAGTGTATTTTTGTTTAAAAAAATTGCTTTTAAAAAATCGCTGCGCGAGTACTTTGTGCCATAAAAAATTGTAGTACCCACCATTGTATTCACTAGGGTGTCTGCTTTAAAAAAATATATAATGTTTGGGGGTTTAAATTAATTTCCTAGCAAAAAATACAGATTTTTTTCATGTGAACAAAAAGGCTTGGTCTTCAGGTGCTTAGAAGAGTGAATGATGTGTGGCATAAACTTCTAATGCTGGGCATAAAAACGCCTCCACCCTCCAAAATTACCCCTTTTTAGAAAGTAGTCACCCCAAACTATTTGCTGAGAGGAATGTTGAATCAATAGAAGAATTTATTTTTTTAGCACAAGTTTTTGGAAAATGACAAAAATAAACATATTTGTTTTTTTACACAAAATTGTCACTTAAATGATTTACTGCTCACACATGCCATGGTTATATGTGGAATTACTCCCCAAAATACATTTTGCTACTTCTCCCAAGTATGGGGGTACCACATGTGAGAGACATTTTGGCAGTCTAGCCAAGTACAGGATCCCAAAATCCAAAAGGCACCTTCAGGCTTTTAAAGGGCTTTATTTCCTCATTACACTTCCAGACTACCTATCACAGTTACGGAGGCCATGAAATGCCAGGATAGCACTTAACCCCCCCAAATTACCCCTTTTTGGAAAGTAGACGCCCCAAGGAATTTGATAAAAAGCACGGTAAGTATTTTGCAGATCTCATTTGTTGCCACAAGTTTTTGGAAAACGAAGAAAAAAAAAATTTTCTATTTTTTTTTTATATTTCAAATCCTTGTGAGAAAAAAATGAGATCTGCAAAATACTCACCATGCCTCTTTTTAAATTCCTTGGGGTGTCTACTTTCCAGAAAGGGGTCATTTGGGGGGGGGGGTTAGGGCTATCCTGGCATGTCAGGGCCTTCGAAACTGTGATAGGTAGTGAGGAAGTGTAATGAGGACGTTACGCACCTTCAGGCTTTCAAAGTGGTCATTGGATTTCAGGCTCCTGTATGTGGCTAGGCTCCCAAAAAGTCTCACACATGTGGTATCCCCATACTCAGTAGAAGTAGCAGAATGTATTTTGTTGTGTAATTCCACATATACCCATGGCTTGTGCGAGAAATAAATCATTTAAATGACAACTTCGTGTAAAAAAAAAGAAAAAAAAAGTTTTTGTCATTTTCCAGAAACTTGTGGGAAAAAAATAAATCTTCCATGGACTCAATATGCCTCTCAGCAGATAGCTCAGGGTGTCTAATTTCCAAAAAGGGGTCATTTGAGGGTGTTCATACTATTCTGGTATTTTAGCACCTCAAGAAATGTGATGGGCAGTCAGAAAGTAAAAGCTATGTAAATTCCATTATCTATACCATAGTTTGTAGACGCTATAACCTTCACAAAAAGCAATCAATATACACTTATTTGGATTTTTTTAACCAAAAACATGTAGCAGAATACATTTTGGTTTAAATTTATGACGAAATTTTAGTTTTTTTAGATTTTTTTTATGACCAAAATGAGAAAATATTGTTTTATTCAAAAAAAAATTTTTTTTCTTCAAAACTTTTTCTGGTTATAGCGCCAAAAATAAAAAGTGCACAGGTGATCAAATACCACCAAAAGAATGCTCTGATTGTGTTAAAAAAAGGACATTGTGCAGTATCAATGATTGGGCAATAGACTTTGTGAAAAAGAAAATGCTATGTTCGCTGTGGTGAAAGGTGGGTGTGGTTTACATTATGTTAATTGTGTGGCTTAAAGGGGTGTGGTGACTTTACAATTAAAAAATCAGTTTGACAAAAATGTGAGCATGACTAACATTTTGAAAGACCTGGAGACATTTTGGATGGGGAAGAAAAACATGCTGTTGGGGAGAGAGGGAGAAAGGATATAGAGAAAGTGGGGAGAAAGTAAAAAAGGGGGACTAAGAGGGGAGAGAAAAATAGAGAGAGGAGAGAAATAGAGAGGAGAAGGGGGAGGGGAAGAGGCAGATGGAGGACAAGGGAGGGATGGGAGGGGGAGAGAGGTGGGGAGAGCTAAAGAAGGGACAGTGTGAGGGGGGGGGAAAGGTGTGAAGGGGGGGTGAGAGGGAGGAATGAGAAGGGAGGGGGAGAGGAAGGGGAGAGAGAGGGTGGATAAAGAGAATGAGGGAAATAAAGATAGATGAGAGATATAGAGAGGGGGAAGATAAAGATAGAGAAGTGAGAAATAGAATGAGATAAGTGAATAATGGGGGGGGGGAATAGGAGAGAGAGGGAGGACAGTTAGAGAAATGGGAAGAAAGAGATAGAGGGGAGAGCTAAATAAGTGAGAGAAATGGATGAAGAGGGAGATGGAAAGACAGAAGAGTGTGAGAGAGGGGATACAGAAGGGGGGAGAGAGGGTGGAGATAGAAAGAAGAGAGCAAAAAAAGAAGGCGGTGAGGGGAGAAAGAAAGTAGGAGAAAAGAAGAAGAGAGAGCGGAGCAAGAAAGAAAGGAGAAAGAGTGAGGGGAGAGAGAGGAGGAGAGTGGGGGGAGAGGGAGGAGGGGGGGGGGAGAGAGACAGAGGGAGAAAGAGAGAGGGGGGAGAAGAGGTAGGGAGAAAGTGAGGGGAAAGCTAAAGATGGAATAGAGTGAGTGTGAGGGAAGGGGATGAGAGGGAGAAGGGGAGAAAGGGGTGAAGGGAGGAGAGAGAAAGGGGTGGATGAGATGGAGGGGGGAGAAAGAGAGAGGATGGGGGGAGAGAGAGGGGAGTGTGAGAGAAGTGGGATGAAAAAGAAAGAGGGGAGAGTAAAAGAAGTGAGAGAAATAGGGTCAGAGGAAAGACAGAAGAGTGTGAGAGGAGAAAAAGAGAGAGTGGATAAGGAAATGGAGAAAGCTGTGCGGGTTGGATAGAAAGAAGAGAAAAAGAAAGGGATGAGGGGGAGAGAGAAAGGAGGAGAAGAGCGAGAGAAAGGGGGGAGGGAAAGAGAGAGCGGAAAATAGAGAGGGGGAGAAAGAAGGGGGGGAGAAAAAGAGAGTAGGAGGGGGGATAAAAAAAGGAAGACACAGAAGGAGAAAGAGAAAGGGGAGGAGGGGGGGAGAGGTATAAAGATAGAGGAGAGCTAAAGACGAAAGAGTGTGTGAGGGGGAGGGCAAGGGGATGAGAAAGGGGTAGATGAGAGAGAGAGAGGGATGATGGAGGGAGAAAGATAGGGAGGAAGAGGGAGGGATGAGAAAGGGAGGAAGGCAGAGAGGGAGGGAGGGATAATACAGGGAAGGAGGAAAAGAGGAAGGGGAAAGAGAGGGAGATAGAGAGGGTGGTGGTGAGATAAGAGGTATTGTTCTGTGTGCAGATGACTTTCTCACCATTTATGCCTCCTCTCAGGCTGGTCTCCCCCAGGCTGGCTCAGGTTGCAGCAGCTACCAGCTTTTGTTTCAAACCTGCTGCCCATAGAACTTCTCTCCCAGCATAGTGCATGCATTGCATGCATGGGGTTGGAGTGTGGGTGGGGTTGGGCAGACACAAATGGGAGGTGAAATGTGGGATTGGACAGGTGGTAGAATGAGGGAGGGAATGATTTGTACAGGGGTAATATGATCTCTCTCTCTCTGGAGCCTATACCTTTTTTAATACAAGAGATGATTTTGCTTGCTTTAGAAACCACTTTAGAAACCGCAGCTTGGAATTGCATGCCATTATTAAACTTGTGATCTACCAGAACCCCCAGATCCTTCTTCACCATTGATTTCCCCTGTTGTACCCCCCCCCTAGTATGTATGATACATGCATATTCTTAGCCCGCAAGTGCATAACCTTACATTTATCAACATTAAACCTCATTTGACACATAGTTGCCAAATTAAACAGTGCATTGAGGTCGGCTTGTAAGTTGAAGACATCCTGTAAGGACGTTATTCCACTGCACAGCTTGGTGTCACCTGCAAAGACTGAATGGGATTTTCAATCTCAGATCCTATATCATTTATAAATATATTAAAAAGTAAGGGTCCCAACACTGATCCTTGGGGTACATGGCTGATATGTGGTCTTAAAGTCTCTTCCACTATGACCTGCTTGTTTTCCATATATGAAAGGCACCACAGGGGCAGATAAAAATATAAATCACTCAAGCGGTATTGCAGTTAACAAAATGCCTAGGAGGGTATTTCTTACCATTCAGGCAGAGTATATTTTTATCAGTACAAATGAATGGACAATAATTGCAACTTCTGCATCTAAAGGTGCCAAAGAGGGTGCATGGATTCCCTCTCTTCTCCCCTTAGTAAGTTTTTGCTAACTATGTACCAGTCTATACTGATTAGATGGTGCATGTCAATAAGTAATTTCTGGTTTTTCAGACACAAACTTGGATATCTTTGAGCTTGAACTAATATGTGGCCATTGCTTAGTAGCAATTTCCTTTATTTTGGTAAGTTGGTTGGTAAAGTCTAAGATTCCTATCTAAAACTTGCCTTGCTGTAGCAATAGTATCAAAGATGCAGGTACTGGCTATGAAGAGAATAAATGAGAGGCTTAGGAAAAAACAATTAACTCTCAAGAACATGCTTCCAGCAGTGGGTTCCCTTAAAAGGGTACTTTCCAGTTGGCCTGACTGGACTAATATCTCTTCAACATCCAAAATGTAGTTGTTTGAGGGTGAAATGACATTGTGAATTTTAGATTATATTAATTGAAATTCATAAATTCCATACATGAACTTAACTTTGAACCCTCTCAGATGAAAAGAAAAATGTCATCTATATACCTGGGTCATCAGAGAAAGTGGCACGCATACACAGATGATACATCATCCAGGACTGCTCCCACTCCCTTAGGTATAGATTGCTGCAGGATGGGGCACAACAGGTTCCCATCTCTACGTCCAGCACCTGGAGGAAGTGGGAGCCCCCAAAAGAAAACACATTATGTGTTAGTATGAACCTAAGTAGGTCTAAAATGAAACAATTGTAGTTACTGTATGTCTCTGTTGTCCCCTTTTGTGGTAGATCATTTCTTATAGCCCTTGTCATACCCTTGTCATGGGGAATAGAGCTATATAAGGATTTGACAACCACTGAGACCAATAACAGTCCTTGAGGGACAATAAGGACCTCGGTAATTTGCAAACAATGGATAGTATTCTTCACATAAGATGAGAGGCTGGAAACAAATGGTCTTAGTACCAATGCAACAAGTCTGCTGGCATATTCACATAAAGCCTAAGTGCTTATTAATTTTCAGTAGGGTGCCAGTGAACCACAATGCACACAAAATAAAACACAAATTTTTTTTTTTCAACACAGTGCATCATTAACATATTAGCAGATACATACTACACATGACAGGGTGGTTACAAGCAATGGCGATACACTCATACAGGATACTTTTTTTGCTATTTTTAGGAAGTATTTAATTTCATTGATATACATACTGTAGATGTACATTTCCTGAGCTTTTTCATTTTGTATGTTTTATTGTGTTTAAATGTGTTTAATATTGTGTCAAAATGCAAAACTACAGCATTACAGTACAGGTAAATTTGTTGCACCTTGATGTCAGTGAAAAAAAGGTGATTAATATTGGTCACAGGAAACCTGAATTAAAAAAAAAAAACCTTTAATCAGGTATGTAGTTCAGGATAAAGCCAATAGAATGTTGTAGATAAAAAAGGTACAACTCCTAAGCAGTAATATGTGCCTACAATTCAAAGAAAACAAACTAAGTATCACCTAAAAGCCCATAAATAACCTATAGTGAACTTCTATGAGTATATAGACCTGGATATACAACCATTTTCTCTCCCACAATCTGTTTACTTATATTCTCTAGCATGATCCCTGCTCTGGAGTTACTTTAATAAAGGTACCCACTCTGAGAACCAATAGACCATGTTGCCCATCTGTTGGCTCCTTAATCCAAGCTGTTACTAACTTCTCAGATCCCCACTGATAATAAGAGTAGGAACCAATCACGTGATCACCTATGTAGTGAACTTATGTAAGATGGAGGCTTGATTAAATAGCCTGCAGCCTAGGTACATGTACCGATGCTTCAACAGTAAAATATAGACAATCTCTGCCCCAATCCAATATATCCAAGTATTGAAAAATATCAAAGTCCCCTACAAGTAAAAAGCAACTAGAATGTCCTTAAAATAGTGGGAAGGAGAGGAAAGGTTTTTTTTTCAGAACATCTAAATACTCTATAAAAAGTCCCAGTATCCACTTATCCCTCAAAAAAGTAACTCACAGTGTACCAATATGAAATCCTTGTATGGAAACCATCCCTATAAACCAAATAGACAATATTATTGTATACAAAATCTACAGGTGCTATATAGAGACACATAAAGTATTCCAGTCACTCCTGTACATGTCCATGTGAAGAGCCATACTTGTCTTCTCTTAACTATCTTCCACACCAGTTGAGCTGTCCCCGAGAATCATGATTGTGTAATTTCATGCCTCTCCATATTGAACTTTGGCCATTCCTGGGAAAAAAAAAATGTTCAACTTCTATTGATTTCACTGTGGAATTCTGGATCCAAACTTAAATACTGTTCGACAAACCGAACCCAGATATGTTACGCTTATAAGTAACTGGGTTTATGTTAAATTCAAAGTTTAATGCTAGAGTAAGAATTAGATTCAGAGAGAGGCTGGAAGTTTGGGAATTCAGTTAGTTTAAAGTGTATCATTATTATTTCTTTGTTTTGTATAGAGTAGGGATTTTCTTTAAAACCCCTGTCTTTTTTTTTCTCTGTGTTCCAGTGGGGAAAAGCTCTTTAATATTAATTTCTGATTAACATTGGAGCAGTGTGTAATTGTTTTTGACTGTTCTGAGTCTCACAGACTGCAGGCTCAACTACTTCTCCTTGCTTTTTAGCTTTATATTCTTGGTGTCTGGCCTTTTAAAAATGTGCTCCCCATTCTGTGGTACGCTTTACGTCAACATCCACTCTCGTGGGCTCCATGCCACCTTCTCTCTCTCTTCTTCTTTCCGTGAACCAGACTCAGCGGCATGTCTGCACCCAAGAATAAAGGGCCAGACACCAAGAATAAAAGTGTACCATTAGGTGACCTTGGGACGGAAAACCATAAGTGAAGGGAGTCCATAAGGAGGAGAGGAGTTGATCCAAGAATCCCCAGTAAAGGGAAACAAGCGCTTGTGACCTGTAAGAGGACAGGTCTAACAGTGGAGGTGAGCGCAGGATTGAAAGGTGGTGGATACATGGTGTGCATGTTTATAACAACACAAGAGGTGGTACACGGTTATCACGGAAATGAAACAGAAAGCACAGTCTATGAACTGTGGACATTATGTGATATTTGGTTCTGTTTTTTTAATTAAAAGGTCTGCATATTGTTGAATATTGATTTTATTGTTTAATTATGGTGATGATCACAGGGAGGCTCCCTCTAGATTGTAAACTCCATGAGCAGAGTCCTCCTATTCCTTCTCTATTGAACTGTATTGTAAGTGCATAGTCCCCCTTTATATTATAAAGTGCTACGTAAACTGTTGGTGCTATATATAATAATAATAATAATGTGTAACACATCCAAATTTTCACAAAGCACCATACCTTAAAATATGAGCAACAATGAATTACAAATGAATAAAACAAAGTTAGTGCCTATACATATATATATATATATATATATATATATATTTTATCAAACGTTCATCTACAGAACAAATGACAAATCTCCCAACTCCCTATAAAACTCCAGAATCAGATTACTTATTCAAGGTAAACTACTCTCAGTCCATCTTATAAGCAGTTCTTTCAATGTGGTCAATGTGATCAAGATTATTATATTGCCATCCATTTCTTTGATTTTTAGGAATGCAATCATTTCAGATGTTAAATCTACATATCTCTCCAGCAAACCTCCCACCCAACCTGCAATTCTATTCCAGAGCCTCTTGGCCGTTCTACACTTAAAAACCTTTGAAATTCTCATTGTTTAATGTGTAGGTCTCCTGTTCAAATTTAAATCCTCTTTCCATTCCAAATATTTTCTTGTATTTATATTGCCTCTATAAATTGTAAAATGATAAAGATGAGAGGACAGTATGTATGTCTTATGATAATTTTAATCCCTTTTAATATTACCAAAGGTTTGTCTTTGATGCAACTTTTCTATTAATGCACAAATTGAAGGTTAAGTGAGTCCATCAAACTAATCTGCTGTATTTGGAAAAATCATTAGTTTTAGAAAAGTTGATGTATTCACTTTAATAACCTGCATTTCACTCCTCCTGGGATATTTGTCATGTCAAGTAACACCAAATTCTCTTGATGGAAGGAAAATTCAATATCTGCATTTTTAAGCAGAAAATTATGTATCTACTCACTGCTTGAACTGAAATAGTTACCGTAACTGAAGAACTTGTAGTTGAATCACTGGCTTTTTGTCTAGTTCTAGGCTAGGAAGGGAGGCATAGCAACTGCCTTCAGGCTTAAAGTGTGTGTGTGTGCGTGTGTGTGTGTAACCAAAACTGCTTTTTTAAATTTTTGGATTGGTCCCTACATTGTCACTGACCCACAGTGTGATAAGATTTACTAAAGTCAAATGAACTTTGAAGTGCAGTCACACTCCTTTCCCCAGAGCTTAGTAAATGTGGTAAAGCTCTGCTGACTAACATCATCGATCATGTGCAAGAAAAATGCAGTTTTTTTTTTTTTTTTTCCTTGCTCTGGACTGGATATTAACAAAGCGAAGCTTCACCACATTCACTAAGTTCTGGGGAAAATGAGTGCAACTGAACGAGCAAAACGCACAGTCTATTTGCCTTTAATAAATTCACCCCAATGTGATGTAAAAACTAATCTTTTATCATTGTCACCAAAAATAAGTTGGGGAGGGGAAATCATCCAATGGGAACATGTTTCAATGCAATTCTGCTTTAGACAGGACTTCCGCTCACTACTCTAGTACAGAACATGAATGAACAAGTCCCCATTAGGATAGAGACTTGACAGGCATTAACCATTCTCCTCCTTTTAGCTAACATTCTAAAAAAAATTGGATTCAGATATAACCTCATGTAAATTGACCCAAACAAATCACATAATTGTGAATATGTTCCTTCAGGTGCTGTGTGTAAAATATTCTTTCATAAAGACAGTAGTTTTCTATTGTAGTTATAAGTGTAATATGGAAGAGCAAATCTTCCTGGGCTAGAATCAGAGGATTCAGTGAATCCTGTATGACATTTGACGAACCTAAATTTAGTGGCAAATCTCATTGAAGGTTGTAGGGAACAGCTGAAAGAGGGACTTTTCATGTCACTTCGAACATGAAAATGCACAAATCTATTAAATTACAGGCTTGGGGGATGGCTGAAATCTGTAGGAGGTATGGAACAGGGCAAATCTGGCTGTGGAATTGTGCAGCAGCAATCTGATTTATTTCAGTCTTAGCATAGGGCCATGCTTAGTAAAGCCAAGTGTAGGCTTCAACCACACTCAGTCTTCTAACCCCTTTCTGCTATCCCCAACTACATACATGAAAAGGCAGGTGTATCTTCCCTAGCTGCTGGAGTTGAAGAAGAAAAAAATATACACCAAGTCACCACTATGCCTAGTGTTCCAATGTCAGCTTGGAAAAAATGTGGACTCTAAAAAGGCTCAGCATATTTGCCCCCTTTTTCAAATTTGCTGCCTGTGTTCTAGCACAGTGGCAAGTACCCAGAAACAATTTCTTCACCTGGAAGGCAATCTCTGCCCCCCTCTAGCATGTGGAAAGAAATGTCTCCCTGTCACTGGAATCCACATACAGAAGAAGGGTCCACGTGCCCACAGACATGGTTGAATAAACATGTGAGGCTCAAAGTAGCACTGGTTCCGGGACCTGGACAGCAGGGAATAATCAGCAGAAATTGTCTGCAGGGATGGTGGTTGATGAAGATAAGAGAGCACCTTACGATCAGCAGTAGTAGAGAGTCCATGCGCTGATTGTTTGGGAATGCAGGACAGGGCCCAGAAGGCAGACCTTGTAACCAGGTTCTGAAAGAACAGACAGAAAAACGTAGTCTGGAAGCTGGAGCCACGGTCATAAATGGTCAGAAGTCAAGAGCTAGGCCAGAGTTATGCACGGATGAGCAGAAGTAGATAGAGCAGAGTCTGGAGACAAGCCAGGTCAAGCACAGGAGATCAAGCAGGAGAGAGGCCAAACAGAAAGCCAGGGTCACAACCATGAGAGAGTCAGAGGGAAATCTAGGAATGGACCAGGCTGGTAACAGGAGGTCAGGCAATTGGGTAACCAGGAAGCACAGTAACAGGATCACAGAGAACTGAAGAACATCCAACAATCAGCACATCTGGACCTCCTTTAAATAGGCAGCTTGGCCCTATTCCAGGGACTGGGCGTGCATGGGTGTATGCCAAAGTGCTAATGCACAGGTGCCTGCCAGTGTGTGTCAGTGCACAATGGTTACTAGTCCATCTATGCACTGGCACATGCACAAAGCATTAGCTGTAGGAATATTGGTTTCCTGGACGTGCCCCCCTCTCCCAGTGGGCAGCCTCCAGATGCCCATTCTGATCATCTTCTCTGGGAACCTGTTGAAACCTGTTGGCAAAGTCCCTGAGCATAAATATTGTCTTCTGGTTCCCAGGAATTTTTCAGTGGGTAACTTTCCCACTTAATAAGGTATTGAATTTGACCTCCCCTGTTTCTTCAGTTCAAGACTGATTCAACTTCATATTCCAACTCATCTCCTAATGCTACTGGAGGAGATAGTGGATCGCTCCTTCGAAGAAAGGAGTTAGGAACAGAAGGCTTGAGCAGTTAGACGTAGAACACTGGATGGATTTTATAGGAATTAGGAAGCACAGGACTGATTTCTTTCTTTAGCTAAAGAAAAAGATAAACCTTATACTCTGCTTTTGTGAGGGGCACACCAGTTTTAGGTTGGTCATGGATAAGAGACCCTGTCCCCAGCTTTCAAAGCCAGATCTCCCATCCTTCACGTGTTGTAATACTTCTTGCAATCCTCCTGGGATTTTCGTATCACCTTCTGAAACATTCAAGAATTGTACTGGAGGAAAGTCAACTTGTCTGAGACTACAGGTACTGCTGTTTCTGGAACTTTTGTCAAAGAGGTAGGATGGAGCCCATAATTGGCCCAGAATGGAGCTTGATTGATGCAAGAAGGATGAGAAGCCTTGGAGGTATTGTTCTGGGTTTTGGGAGGTTCACTCCATTTGACCATTGCTCTAAGGGTGGTATGCAGAGGATTGGCAAACCTCAATTTCCAGGACCTTACAGAGGGATTTCCAAAATATGAAGGTGAATTGCTCTCCCCAATCAGATACAATACTGCTAGGAATCCTATTAATGAATGTGCTGGCCATGCCAACATCCAAAGGAGTGCCAGTCATAGGTATGCAGTAGGACATTTTGCTTCATCAATCCACAATCACAAGGATGGTGGTATAACCTTTAGAAGGGAGATCCACAATGTCCATAGAGACCATTTCTCAAGAAGGTTTTGGGATGGCTAAAGGTCTTACCAGGCCCCTGTGTCATAGAGTTGATATTCTTGTTGCGTAAGCAGCTCTTGCAGGATCTTACATAGTTCCCCGAATCCTAAAGAGAGGCCCTAAGAGAGGTCTATGTTTTTTCATTTACCTTTTTTCTTTGCAGCAGGGGTCCTCCAGGCAGAGTCCCAGGTGAGGGGACCTGTTCCTGGCTCCACTCTCCCCTGTCAGTGCTCAGGGAGAGCCAGTACCACCAGGTAGCTGTAGCCCTCATGTTCCTGTGAGGGCAATGGTAGCAGCAATGTTTTTAGTGTCCAGCAGCTTTCTGGTCATGTCCTTGAGGTCACTTCTGAGCAGGAACAGAGCTTCCAGTTGGGCATGCAGTATTCCGGACACAGGGGAAGGGGGCAGGACCCAGCCAGTGTCTATTTCCAGTCCCAGGCCAGTGCAGCAGTGCTCCAGGATGCTGGGACCAGGAGACACAGCCACGTGGACCACTGCAGTTCTGCTATGGAGTGCAGTTCTGGGGACAAGCGGAGGCACCAGGAAAGCCCAGGTAGGAGAAAGCTTCCTATAGGCAACTTCACTATGCTGCTTTTTGATCTGGGCACTGTGGTGTCACATTCTTCTGGTGACTGAGGGCTTGTCGTGTGCTCTGGATCCTTTGTGTGTGGAGTCAGTGCATTGGTGGTGTGGAGGTTTGGGCTCTGGCTGAACTGGATGCATATTGCAGTGCTGTTATAGTCAGTCAGTGGCTAAGCGGTTATGTTTCTTTGTGCTTCGTCTTTGGCTAAGAGCAGTTAAAATGAATCTAGCAAGAGGAGATGTCTTTTGTGCAAGAATAAATTGTCAGATGCCTGGAAAAAGACTTTATTCAAAGAGTGCATTTCTGATTTAGTGAGAGAGGAGACAGCTTAAGCTTCTAGTGACTTTCTTGTTTCCATGAAGGGTTAGTGGAGTGCGACCCTGCAGTCATTCAGAGATATGTTAGAGTCTTCCTCCCTGAGTGCTTTTGAGCCCACCCCTACAGCACAGTCATCAGCTTTCATAGATACCTTTTGCACAGGTTGCTGTTTCTCCTCCACAGTCAGAGAGAGATTCAGAAGATGATGGGGAAGAAGTGAAAGATTCCTCAGCATAGTATAAGCTGTCACTGGAGGATGTGGAGAATCTCCTTAAAGCAATTCATGCCACCTTGGGCATTTAAGAGGAGGAAAGAATCTCTCCCTCAATGATAAAATGTACCTTAGTGAACCAAAAGGGAGATGTTTTCCTGTGCATTCGGCCATCTTAGATAGGATAAAAAAAAGAATTGCAGGATCCGTTAAGGAAACAGTTTTTTCTAGATCCCACAAGAGATGGTTCCCGTTTGAGGAAGACACCTCGTCAGTGTGGAACAAACTGCCTAAGGTAGACACCACATTTTCCCAAGTCTCACAAAGTCTCAACAAGCACAGACTTAGCTTTTGAAGAGATGGGGAGCCTGAAAGAGGCAATGGATAAAAGGATGGATGTGCTGCTGAAGAGCATGGCATTCCACAATGGTGAATTTGAAGCCAGCTATGGCAGTCACATGCATAGCAAGAAATCTGGAGCATTGGCTGAACCAGCTAAAGGCGCATATCAATGCGGGGACCCCAAAGGAAGAGATTCTAGATTCCTTCCCTACAATCTCAAAACCTGTAGGATATGTAGTGTATGTGTCCACAGAATCCATATGCACGACAGCTCACTCTAAGCTGCCTTTTCTAACTCTGCCAGAAGGGCCTAATGGTCAAAAACATGGCAGAAGGACTCCCTGTGTGGAATCCCTTTTTCAGGAGATCTCCTCTTTGGGCCAGACTTTGTCAACTTTGGTTCGCACAGGAGACAGGAAAAAGCCTTTCCCTGTCAGGAAGAAAAAAGTGTTCAAAAGTGTTTTTTTCATCACGAGAGAAGTTTGGAAGGTGACAAGTCGCAAGTGGAAAAAAAGGTTTTGGCATCGCAGAAAGGAAGAGGAAAAAAGAGGGGTCTTTTTCCTTACTTCTGAGCAGCCCAAAATATCCCAATGACCCGCTGCTTGGGTGGGAGGAAGCCTACAGGCATCCCTTGCACAATGGGAGAAGATAATGTCAAGCCTGTATATCTGAAATCTGATCAGCAGGGGTTATGAAATAGTTTGCAGAGGTTCCCCGAAGACGGTATTTTGTCAGGGATATTCCAAAAAATCTGGTAAAAGCTCTTGACATGAAGAACCCGGTTCAGGAATATAATTTTTAAAAGAGTGGTGGTTCTGGTCACATCAGTAGAAGAACAGATGGAGTTTTATACCCATATATTTTTTGTGGGAAAACAGTCAGGAATATTCCATTTTAATCCCCAACTTAAAACCCTTGAACAAAGCAGTGCAATACAAGAAGTTCTGAATGGACTTGATCTTTTCGGTAAGAAAACTGCTGTTTCCAGATTGCTTCATGGCATCAATCGATTTAAGGAATGGCTATCTGCACATTCCAATCAGAGCGTGCTCGTAAAAATTTTTGAGGCTAGCCTTGAGGTCAGGACACGAAGTTCAGCACCTGCAATTTAGGGCACTGCCTTTCGGGCTGTCATCATCTATCTGCATTTTCACCAAGCTGATGGCAGAAGCCTTGGCTACCTTGAGGCTCAGAGGTATTTCAGTAATCCCCTACCTTGATGACTTTCTGTTCTTAGCAAGCTCAGAACCACATTTGAGGAAGGACTGGGCTGGATCATAAACAATCAAAAATCCAACCTGACCATGTCCAAGAGGGTTTTGTTTCTGGGGTGTTGCATTTGTTAAGCAAACAGAAAATTATTTTTCCAGAAGAAAAGACACAGAAAATATAGGCAGCATTGAATTTTCTTCAGGACAACCACCAAGTGTCAGATTTCTGATGTAAGCTCTTGGCCTGTTAACAGACTCCCTCCCAGTGGTCCAGTAGGCAAGAATACACTTCAGCCCCTTCAACTTTTCATCTTGAAAGTTTGGAATGATGACTTGGCCTCGCTGGAAAAAAAGGTGAGGGTTCCCTCCAGGGTGAAGAGATCCCTCTGGTTGTGGAACAGGAAGGAGGTTCTCTCCAAATATCTAACCTGGTCCTTTCCAGTGGAAGGGATCCTCTTCATGGATGCTAGCTCCTGGGGCTGGGGAGCGCACCTAAGAGGTCATCCCTAGATTGTAAGCTCGAAAGAGCAGGGCCCTCGATCCCCTCATGTTTTGCATTTTATTGGTATTGTTCTGTCACATGTTCTGTCCCCCTTTGTAATGTACAGCGCTGAACTATTGGTGCTTTATAAATACTGTATAATAATAATAATAATCCCACACATGCAGTGGCCGAGGCTGAAAAGGTCAAACTCCTCAAATTGGATAAAATTAAAGGCAATTGCTTTGGCTCTCTTGGCTTTCTCTCAGGAGCTCAGGGTTGGCACATGCAGGTCTGCACGGACAACGCCACAGCGGTAGCCTATGTAAACAGGCAAGGCAGCACAAGAAGCAGGAGTCTTCAGGGTCTAGCAGAAAGAAATTTTGACTTGGGCACAAGTCAATTGGGCATCCTTGTCAGCAGTCCACCTCAAAGGCTCACTGATCTGAAGAAGTTTTCCTCAACTTAGTACAGGAATATGGTCAGCCTCAAATAGATTTGTTTGTGAATCAGCAGAATACCAAAACCAGTCAGTTATTTTCCCTGAACAAAAAAGATGGAGCAGTAGGGATAGATGCTGTCACTCAGAGGTTGAGTTTCCAGCTGTGCTATGCTTTTCTCCCATTCCAAATAATTCCTCAGGCTCTAAAGAAGCTGCAAAAAGATGGCACCGGTTATTTTTGTGGCTCCCTTCTGGCCGAACATTTCATGGTTTGCAACACTCCCCCGTTATCAATCAGAACATATCGGATGCTTCCATTCAAGAAGGACCTACTGCTACAGGGTCCTCTGTGTTATCCAAAAGTGGGGAATCTACACCTGACAGCATGGTTTCTGAAAGGCAACTGCTAGAAAAGGAAGGCTTCTCAAAACTCTTAGTAGACACTCTCCTAACAAGTCACAAAGGGGTCACGAGAGCTATTTATGGGAAGGTTTTGTGCCTAGCCAATTGAAGATCCTTGGAAGATCTCACCTGAGTATTGGAGTTTCTTCAACAGGGAGCTGACAGCACACTAAGGACCTGATTTACTAAGAATTGAGTCTACCAGCAGACGCTGAACATTCAGGCAGACTCAATTCAATCAATTTAGACCTGTCAGTCATCAGAAAGGCATCTAGTAAGCTCATTGAAAAGAGTCTACTTTGTAGACTTTTTCCTGTTAGTAAATCCGGAATCACGTCAGGCACATTTCTAGATGCAATAACGGATATGTTCGCTAGGTGGTGAACAACCGCAGGCTTTGTCCCGTTGGCATTTTTCTGTTTGCATATGAGAATACTTATAATTTAAAATAAAAAGCACACCTATATTATAGTTTTTTTTTCTGCTGTTTCTCCAAAAATGAACGGCCAACTAATGCATTTCCTAATGAATGCCATACATTCTATTTTCAAATGTCAAACATTTTCACACTTTTATATCAAATAATTTGAATGTCTAGTTCTAATTTCCCAATATAATTATATATCTTCCTTCTCCTTAATCATGTAACTATTCTACATTCCAGCTCAAACTCTGTCTCCTACAGTGGCTTAGTGGTTAGTACTTAGGATTTACAGTGCTTGGGTCACAGGTTCTAATCCCAGTCATGGCTGACCTGTCTGGAATTTACATTCTTTCTCTGCATGGGTGTGTTTCTGCCAACACTCAAAAGACATGCTGTTAGGTTACTTGGGCCTAGTATATGTCTGAATTTCTGGCCTTAGATTGTAAGCTCCTTGACATTTGTGAATGCTAAAAATATGGAGATCAATTTCCAGGGTTCTGTCAGTGCCAGGGATATCAATCAATGGAAGTGAATCTTATCTGCATCCTGTTCTTCTGACAAGTTTGTAACTTTTTTAATGCTTCTCAAACACCTATGAAAATTCTGCACATGGCAGCACAGTGCTGTTCACACTGAAGCGTTAGCATTGCTTTGCAGCAAAACTGGCACCTCATGTTGAGTCAGGAGGAGTTTAGGCCTCCCATTCAAGTCTATGGTGCCGCTCCTCAAACGCCTGGCAGGCATTTGCGGTGCAGTTGTGACGCGGATGCGAGGCATTTGCAGAGCATTAATACCACTTAACTTCATTACAGGCATTTGTGCTGCAGTTTTAACGCTTGGAAAATGCCTCAAAAATCAAATGCCTCAAAACCGTGCACATGGCATTTGGGGAGCTTTTGAGGAGTGTTAAAACAGCTTCCCAAATGCCTGTCAAACGTCATAGGGGCATTTGGCAAGAGTTAGAAATAAAGTCAAGTGTGAATGAGCCCTTAAACCTCTCTCCTTTACAACTTGACCCCCTCCCCCTGTCATCACCTGTTCCATCTGCAAATCTATGTATCACCGCCTCACTCTTTTTATTTTACTATTTATTTACTGATCAAGTTAATGTGTCTCATTTCCTATCACCTCCAGCTCAGATCTCGCATTATTATACGATTCCTGATTGTATCTCACCACTAGTCTGATTGAATTCACAATTCCTGGTCAGTCATGTTCTCTTACCTATAATAACCTTTAGGGCCAGTTCACACTACATGTGTTTTGTGATAATTGTGCGCATAGACATGGACGTGGACACTCATTTTGCTTGTATCATATTCTGCAAATATCATTCTCTCTCCCTCCAGCCCCCTCCCCTTGCAAGGAATGTGGTCTGTGTGTGTGCTGAGTTCAGGAGTGCACATGGCACAGCTGGATACGCTTCATGGTTGTTACCCCAATTAGCTGGACCCACGATGTCTGTCAGACTCTTTCCTTGGCCTGGTCGTAAAGCTATAAATCAGTCAGTCACTGGACATGAGCGTTCCAGAGTGGCAGTAAAATGTACATCCCACTTGAAACCACTTTTACATACAAATTCATAAATCCTGACAGGAACAAGGTACAATAAAACATAGCATATATTCAGATAGGTCAGTTTAATACGAGTCACCTGACACCGTACACCCCTATGTGGCACCTACACGAGAGCAGAAAACAATATGTCTTTATCTGGAATGGTAAGATATGTCATATTTGATGTCTGGAAGTTCAGGATGTCATTCTGCATATTAATCTACCAGTGGCTAGGCTGCTACATGTACCTAGTGAAGGTTATTGACCATGGTATAAACGTGGGAGGGATTTGCTCATAGCCTGTGTCCCCGCCTAAACACCCCTCCCCAAAAAAGGCTATTGGTTCTCTGCTTTAAGGAGACACCCTGCTGAGTTCCTAGAAAAAAGGCTGCCATGCCTAGAGAGAAAGATGAAGAGATTCTCCCTTTTACGACCAGGAACCATCTTTGGGAGAAAAGGCAACCCTTTTGTTCAGGACACTTGAACTCTGCTTAAACTAAGGACTTCTGCAGGTATCCTACCTTCTTAAACTTCTTTCTTTTATCTCTCTATTGTGTTATTGCTCTCTCTATTTATATATATATATATATTGGTTACATCTTTTCTGTAAATATTTTTATTGCACCATTTTGACCTTTTTAGTAATAAATCCTATTTTCTGAAAAGTGTTGAACTGTTTCTAAAGCTCTTTAATGCAAACTAAGAATCCCTGTCTCTGAAGAGTGCTACTGTGTGTTTTAAAACCTCTGGATACATCTGTCTGCGGTGACAGTGTGTATACAGACGCTTATTCAAACATCATAGTGTTACTGCTAAGATTTGTGAGTTTCCTGCTTCTCTGTAAAAAGGTGGTGGTGGCAGTGTAAAGGGTTAATTGCGTAATTAACCTGACCCAGTAACAGTTGCTCTCAGGCTGTTGGCACCTAGATTGGGGTCCAGTGAGCTGGAAAATCTTTGTGCAGGGTGCAGCTGAGAGTGGCATTGTTACGCAAGCCCGTCACATGTTTCAGTTGCTTTTTTGCATCCAAAATGCACAGAAAGAAGGTTATATGGTTCTCAATGTCATAGTTCACATCAGCGCTTGCAGTTCCAATGCATTGCAGGTGCTGCCAAAAAAGTCGAACAGGCTGCATTGTTTATGCATAGAACTGTACTTGGACACGGTAAAACACCCTGAAACACACTAAAACGCACATGTCCCTACTTAAATTGAAGAAAGAGGGAGGGGAAAAATGGAATGCATAAAAAAATGCACTGGAACATGTCAAAAATGCATCCAAAATGCACTGGAACATGTCAAAAACACATCCAAAATGCACTGGAACAAGCTAAACATGCATCAAAAAAGTGCATGCAACAACGCATCTGGAACACATCTAGACTGTGTTTCTATAGTGTGAACTGGCCCTTAGGACTTGTTCACACCATTTGTGGTGCAGAAACACATGCAAGAGCATGCATTTTCCTGTACAGCAAAGAAATGCAATGCCCTCTGCAGTTGTGCACAGGTACCATGATGAAAACTTAATTGTACCTCCACATGTCTAGTAAACACCGAGCGCATTCACAGCCACCAAAATGCATGGCACCACACTACTGTGTGGTTAAGTGCAACACACTTTTAAAATAATATGCCTGCAGTATTTTTGCATGTTCCCACACGGTAGGTAGCCCATTGAAATTAATGAGCTGAGGAAAAAAAAGTAAAAAATGCCACATTTGCACAAGTCCTCTGGCCTATAGAGCATTAATGAGTGGGTTGTTCATGTGGCTGGAGCCACTTGTTACACTAAGGGGACACAGCAGCTGTATGAACACAGGTTTTAATCTGACAGGTGTGAAGGTTGCCTGCAAACGGCGACAGCCACAAAAACAAACCACTGATTCACACTCTACAGGCCACAGCACCCATGTGAATGAGCCCCAAGACCTCAATTACACACACAGCTTTATTTATGAACTCAGTACAGTTTTATAATTTAGATTTCACAGGAATAGGGTTGGGATTGTGTCCATTAATAATGTTTTTAGTGTATTTTTACCATAAATATAATTTGGATATTTTCTCTGACGGTGGGGGGGCTGTCAGGTATGCTGTACGGGGCCCCGTGATATGTAACAGTGGCCCTGGGTGTATGCTTGTGTCTCTGCCACCTGTATAGTTAGGAAGAACAATAACTTCTTCTATGGAATATCTTGAACCACTGCTATGTACCGCAATGTATCTAGGAATTGGACATGTTTTCAACTGAAAATACAACAATTATCAGTAATGTTTCCCCTGAAAATGAGGATCAGCTACTTGGTCAAGAACAGCGATCTTGCCATGTCCAGATGTGGTCTGGAATTCCACAAAAGAACAATTCACAAAGCCAAAAAATAGACTTGCAAATTACCACTAAACTCTCCTAACTACACTCCCATCCACTAACACTCCCCATTACCACTTCCAGGTGTGTGCAAACGTCCTTCCATAAATGTCATGACTTATTTCCGATATGACAGCTGCTCTAGCGCCTCCTTCAACAGCCGTCTTGGCATTTATTTGTGCACCATAGCAATTTTCCATGTGGTTCCATTGTGTATATGACATTTGCAAATACAGTCAGGTCCATAAATATTGGGACATCGACACAATTCTAACATTTTTGGCTCTATACACCACCACAATGGATTTGAAATGAAAAGAACAAGATGTGCTTTAACTCCAGACTGTCAGCTTTAATTTGAGGGTATTTACATCCAAATCAGGTGAACGGTGTAGGAATTACAACAGTTTGCATATGTGCCTCCCACTTGTTAAGGGACCAAAAGTAATAGGACAATTGGCTTCTCAGCTGTTCCATGGCCAGGTGTGTGTTATTCCCTCATTATCCCAATTACAATGAGCAGATAAAAGGTCCAGAGTTCATTTCAAGTGTGCTATTGCATTTGGAATCTGTTGCTGTCAACTCTCAAGATGAGATCCAAAGAGCTGTCACTATCAGTGAAGCAAGCCATCATTAGGCTGAAAAAACAAAACAAACCCATCAGAGAGATAGCAGAAACATTAGGTGTGGTCAAAACAACTGTTTGGAACATTCTTAAAAAGAAGGAACGCACCGGTGAGCTCAGCAACACCAAAAGACCCGGAAGACCATGGAAAACAACTGTGGTGGATGACCGAAGAATTCTTTCCCTGGTGAAGAAAACACCCTTCACAACAGTTGGCCAGATCAAGAACACTCTCCAGAAGGTAGGTGTATGTGTGTCAAAGTCAACAATCAAGAGAAGACTTCACCAGAGTGAACACAGAGGGTTCACCACAAGATGTAAACCATTGGTGAGCCTCAAAAACAGGAAGGCCAGATTAGAGTTTGCCAAACGACATCTAAAAAAGCCTTCACAGTTCTGGAACAACATCCTATGGACAGATGAGACCAAGATCAACTTGTACCAGAGTGATGGGAAGAGAAGAGTATGGAGAAGGAAAGGAACTGCTCATGATCCTAAGCATACCACCTCATCAGTGAAGCATGGTGGTGGTAGTGTCATGGCGTGGGCATGTATGGCTGCCAATGGAACTGGTTCTCTTGTATTTATTGATGATGTGACTGCTGACAAAAGCAGCAGGATGAATTCTGAAGTGTGTTGGGCAATATTATCTGCTCATATTCAGCCAAATGCTTCAGAACTCATTGGACGTCGCTTCACAGTGCAGATGGACAATGACCCAAAGCAGACTGCAAAAGCAACCAAAGAGTTTTTTAAGGGAAGGAAGTGGAATGTTATGCAATGGCCAAATCAATCACCTGACCTGAATCCGATTGAGCATGCATTTCACTTGCTGAAGGGAAAATGCCCCAAGAACAAGCAGGAACTAAAGACAGTTGCAGTAGAGGCCTGGCAGAGCATCACCAGGGATGAAACCCAGCGTCTGGTGATGTCTATGCGTTCCAGACTTCAGGCTGTAATTGACTGCAAAGGATTTGCAACCAAGTATTAAAAAGTGAAAGTTTGATTTATGATTATTATTCTGTCCCATTACTTTTGGTCCCTTAACAAGTGGGAGGCACATATGCAAACTGTTGTAATTCCTACACTGTTCACCTGATTTGGATGTAAATACCCTCAAATTAAAGCTGACAGTCTGCAGTTAAAGCACATCTTGTTCGTTTCATTTCAAATCCATTGTGGTGGTGTATAGAGCCAAAAATGTTAGAATTGTGTCAATGTCCCAATATTTATGGACCTGACTGTATGTGTTTGCAGTTCTATTGCGGATTTGGCATTGGCGAATATATGTTTGCAGTTCTACTGTGTATATGACAATGGTGAATATATGTTTGCAGCTCTATTGTGTATATGACATTGGTGAATATATGTTTGCAGCTCTATTGTGTAAATGACATTGGTGAATATATGTTTGCAGCTAGACTGTGTATTTGTCATTGGTGAATATATGTTTGCAGCTCTATTGTGTATATGACATTGGTGAATATATGTTTGCAGCTCCATTGTGTATATGACATTGGCGAATGTATGTTTGCAGCTCTATTGTGTATATGACATTGGTGAATATATGTTTGCAGTTCTACTTTGTATATGACATTGGTGAATATATGTTTGCAGCTCTATTGTGTATATGACATTGGTGAATATATGTTTGCCGGTAAAGGCCCAAACTCAACATAAATTGGGGGCCTAATTTACTACTGTTAAGAGGATTGTAGAAAAAGAATAGCTAGCTGCACATTGGACACGACCTATTCATTGGTACATAACATTGTCTTCTGGTGCAATAGGGGGTTTTTGGTTTGTTAGTTTGGACATGCTTGCATATGTGCACTCTAACAAGCAGGATTTGGGCATATTATATAGCTCGCAAAATATAAGTGTTAGGGGTGCTAGTATATTGAACTTGAACATGAAATAACCCCCCTAAAATAAACATAGTCCAAACATTTATTGATCAAATACATATTCCATATTTATTTGGACAGCAGCAACAAGTAGGTAGGCAATTTCTTGGTGGGAAAAAAAAAATAAAAGCAGGATTGATGTTACTAAAATAGAATGGTCCTGCTCATAAGAGCTTACAATCTAAAAGATTATACTTCTAATGAACTGTGCTTTCACAGGTGACAGCAGGAAACAAATGGTTAATATGAATCACTTAGTAGGCTTATAAAACAGGCCGCAGATCAAAATATCAATATAAAAATACATATGTGCCAAAATAAAACACCTTCCACCTCCCCAAATCCCCCACACATACATTTCTCATCAGGTTTGTCCGAAAACTGCATTTCAGTCTAAATAAGCAAACAAACTATAGCCAAGTGCAGATTCGGAAGAGCAGAGCAATGGACATGCGTTAGGATTACAATGCAAAGATAATAAACACACAATCATTGTACAATAACACACAAACACACTTTAGAAGGAAAAAATGCAAACATTTACAGATCACATCAAAACACAGCGTGAGTGTGGTCTGGGGCAATTCACCCCAATATCTCTTCCTCCCCAAACCACCACAGGCAATGACTTGCTGAAAATAACCTGGCCTCTTCCAAGGAAAAATCACCCACTATTGCAACTCTTTATATAACATAGGCCACACCCACCACTGTCATTCATTTGGTCAGAGAAAGTGTTTGCACCTGATTAATTTTCTTCCCACCTGCGTTAACCCTTGGTATACAGGCCCCACAAATCAGAGTCAGAAAGAAAGCCACAGTGAAGTGTACCTGTGTAGCATACAACAGAACATTGAACAGGGATGTGAAGGGAAACCCCATGGCAATATTTATTGGCACTATGGGCACAATTCACTCCAGATTATCACATGAGTTAAGGCAGTCACATGACCACATCTTGCATGCAATACTGAAAATGTCAATTCACTTTTGCTAGCATGCGGGATTTCCCATAAATCGGAAAAACACTAAGGAAATCAAACATAAAAAGGCCTTACACCCCGGTCAAATGAAAGCCGATTTAGAAATCGTGCGACTTACAGTGAAGATGCCGATTTCCTTGCAATTTGCAAGACATCTGACACAGATATCTATGCAAATCGCCACAAAAGTAGTACATGTACTACTTTAGAAATTAGTGTCGGAAACGCACCCATGTGACAGCTCTAATAGCAGACAATAGGGTGCCACTTGGCATACAATTTGCAAGTCGCATGTCATGCACCCTTTTGTCTACTATAGGGTCCATTCATATCCAATCTGATTTTGAAATTGTGCGACTTCACTTTAAGTTACCCAATTTACAAATCGGATTAGATGTGACCAGGGGCGGACTGACAACTCATGGGACCCCTGGGCAATAGGGGATTATGGGGCCCCTGTGTCCTTGCGCAAACTCAAAAAAGCCTATGAAAAAGGTACCAGGGGCATCTCATGGGGCCCCCTACTGACCCCGGGCCCTCGGGCAGTGCCCGAGTTTCCAAATGGTCAGTCCGCCCCTGGATGTGACTGTGGTGTTAGCCCCCAGTCACATCGGGTGCAATAGGGCATGCAAATCGCATCCAGGGTGCACGATTTCAGGTGCGATTTGGGAATTGAAATTGTACCTGATATCAGATCTAATGAGTGCCTTAACATACGGAATTTGCTGCAGCACAATTTCAATAGTAGTTCTTGTCTAACTTTTTCTGCATTTTATAGCGATTTCACATATAGACTACAATAGAAATCGCAATGCAAAACACAACTGAAAACGCAATAACTCATTGGTAAATCTACAGAAAACACAGTAAAATTGCCAACGAAAAGCACAATTTTAAATTGTTTTTAAAAGTGTTTTATTTTAAATTTTAAGTCTATTGTGAACCAAGCAGGCAGTTTAAGAAAGGAAATAAATCTTTGAAGGCATGCGGTATCTGCATCCTCAGATAAGGGTCTGTTATGGATTTGGAGTGGGACTCCATGCCATTATTTTTTTTTTTTTTAAATCCTTTTCCCTCTCTCTAGGCTCTTGGCTTGACTAATCCTTCCCAAAATGGGGTGAAGTGCAAAACAGCATTATCAAATCAATCATTAGTCCAGGCCCTTATCTCATACCATCGTTTGACATTCACATAAGGTGCAGCTTTAAAGGTGTTTGAACAGACAAGGCCTCATTCTAATTCACATTCTAGGGATTTAGACAGAAAGCAAAGATGCTGCCACCAGTACATCTATGTTAGAGTAGCCACCCAGGGAGATCTTGCAATTTCATTGCCATGGTTGGGATTCAAACCGACAACTCTAGTGCTGTGAGGCAGTTGTGCTAACCACTTATCCACTGAGCTGTTGAACACTAATCCAGCCTGTATTTCTGTGGTGTGAATCAACCCTAAATCCCTGGGCAAGGTCAGTGTAACTAGCCAGATATATCAAATGTTGTGCTATGTTGCCAATTCAGATGTATGTTGGTTCTATGTATCCCAATACAAAGGACTGCAATACTAACACAGGCGTACCTCGGTTTACCAACGCCTCAGATAACGTAATTTTTGGTTTACGAATGAAAATCCATCTAAAATAATGCCTCAGTTTACAGAATTGTTAATAATTTTATTCAAAATACAAAGTGTATGTCGGCGCTGATTTTTAAATGCAAATGCCAGCCTTTTTTTTTTCTTCACTATAGTCCACAAGCTTATCTATCACTTTCCCCGAAGTTACAGAAAACTTTGTATCTTTTAATAAACTAAAAGTAAACATTGTTTCCTTTAGGGATATAAACTCAAAGAAAACTTTCTCTTTTAGCTGGGGGAAGTGACAGCTGAATTTCTGAGCTATAGTGAAGAAAAAAAAAAAGCGAGAATTACATTTAAAAACCGGCACCATAATAAATAAAAAAAGGCATGAGGTTCCCCCTCTCATCCACACCAAGCCCTTCGGGTCTGGTATGGATTTAAAGGGGAACTTCCACACCAAAATTTAAAAAAAAAATGGCATGGGGTCACCCCCAAAATCCATACCAGACCCTTATCCGAGCATGCAGCCTGGCAGATCAGGAAAGGGGGAGGGGACAAGCCCCCCCTTCCTGAACCATACCAGGCCACATGCCCTCAACATGGGGGGGTGCTTTGGGGCAGGGGGGCTCCCCCCAAAGCGCCTTGTCCTTATGTTGATGGCGACAAGGGCCTCTTCCCCACAACCCTGGCCGGTGGTTGTAGGAGTCTGCGGGCAAGAGGCTTATCAGAATTTGGAAGCCCCCTTTAACAAGGGGCCCCCCAGATCCCGACCCCTACGTGAATGAGTATGGGGTACATGGTACCGCTACTCATTCACAAAAAGTGTAGTGTAAAAAAAGACAGGACATGGTCTTTGACAAGTCCTTTAATAAAAGAAAAATCTAAAAGAATGTCCCCCCCGAAGTAGATCCAACGTCAATCATGGTGTAAAGCGCCAGCGACCGAAAAAAGTAAATATGTAAAACTTTTACAGAAATAATTATAAAGGATAAGAAACAAAATCAGAATCAATAGAACGAAGGAAATCAAATTAGAATACATAAAGATATGCCTAGCTACAAATAGTGCTATTTGTTAAACACAGTAGACGCGATCGAGTGCTGTCTGTCAGAGGACTCCACACTCAGATTTACTATTAAACAGCGTCTACAAAGAAAGCGCCCACGGCAGATGGCTAAAATGTGTTCTGCACATGCGCATTTATATCCGTGCATAGATGCTGGAAAAGCGTCTAGTTCTTGACTGTCATGAATTCCTTTAAAAAACAATTTTTTACACATTTAATCTTTTTTTTTGAAATGTAAGATATTGTTTAAACTGAAGTCCCGATATTTGTGAAAGTAAGTCAATGTGAACATGTCTCTGCAGTGATTTTTCGTTGTGTTATCTGCTTTCTTAGAATGATTCCTGGATTGTGCCTCATTAGTAAATTTGATTTTGCATCTACTTGTTGACGCTTTCTTTAGTAAATGTCTTTGCTATCTAAAAGTAGATTGTTGCTATTGAAAAATAGATGTTAGCCCACGGAAATGCGCCTTGTCACATTAGTAAATCAGGGTCAAAAAGTCCAGGTTCTCTGGCAATCACATGTGCAGAGAAGACAGATGCCACCCTGGAGCACATTTTGTACAGCAGCGACGTGGTCAAGTATGTTCACCTTTTGTACACCATTACAGACTGTATTTATTATCAGCTGGAGAGCAGGCCTTCAGTAGGAAGGTCTTGCAAGCTGTGATCCTGCCCTAAGGGGGGTAAGTTTTTGTTTATCCTTTCATGTGCTGTCCTGAAAAACATTTTGAGAAAATCCAAGTTAGATTTATCAGTAACTTGTTTTCTAGTAGTCTTTCAGGACAGCAATAATTGCCCGTTTTGATATTGTTTATGCTGTTGTGCTTAAGTTTTTCAGATGGCCCAGAGGAACTCTTTGACAACTCAGGACTGTGGGGAGAGACCTCAAATTTAAAGTCTACAGTATATGGGTGTGTGTGTATATGAGAGGAAGAGGAGCTGCATTCTCTCGTGTGCTGTCCTAAATGACTACTAGAAAACAAGTTACTGGTAAGTCTAATATGGATTTTCTTGCCTCTGCATAAAGTCCATGTTCTCTTAGGGTAGTCAGAACTGTTCACATGAGGACAGTGTGTCTCCAAGGTGGGTGAAAAAAATCAGAACGTCATCTAGGTAAATGATCAGAAAAAGGTCCGTGAAGATATTGTTCAAAAAATATTGGACTGTAGGCATTGCACAGGCCAAACAGCATCACTAAAGACTCAAAGTGGCCAAAGCTTATCCAAAAGGGCACTTTCCCCTCATCCCCTTCTCTAATGCACACCAGGTTATAGGTGATACGTATGTCCAGTTTGCTGAACTTTCTGGCATTCCAAAATCTTTGGAAAAGTTGACTAAAGGGATCAGATAACAGTTTTTAATAGTGATATTGTTGAGCTCCCTACAGTCTACACAGGGTCAAAGTGTGCAGTCTTTTTTTTTTTTTAACCATGAAGAATTTTCTGGGTCCTGCTGGTGAGTAAGAAGGATGAATAAATCCCTGCTCTAGATTGTCATCTATGTATTGGTGAAGGTGAAAAATTAAAACCTCCAGATTTTGAGAGAAATGTGGTTATTTACATTTCTGCATACATTCAATTTTCACCATTTCGCAAAATGGCGCAATTTAAAATTTAGAAATATTTCTTCTTAAATTAATACAAGTTAAGCTTTTATATTTAGTAGAAATGTTGTAAAATTGGAAATTGTTATAAAATTGGGCAAATATTGAGGGGCCTTAAAACTCAGTAGCACCTTCGTTATATTCTATAGGTCATGTGCTTGCAGAAAATATGATTTGGTGGGTCTTTTACAAACTCTAAAGGTTGTAAGGAAAAAATAAAAAAGCAATGGAAAAATTAAAAAATGGTCTGGCCACTTGAGTTTAAAGGATGTTTACCTTTTAGTTGAAAATAATAAATTCAAATTTTTTGCAGGTCTTTTTTATAACTATTGTTTTTTATTGGTCATTTGATTGTTTACAACAATTAACAGTATTGTCGCAATAATGTATTATAGATTTGTAAAGGATATAGATAACAGAGTATGAGCATATTCAACATCTTACAAAATTCAGCTTATAAACAATGTGACTTTGTAGTCATTACTGTCATCAATACATTTCTTTTGTTTGATGAATATGCATTGTTTGTTTGAAATATTCAGTAAATTATTAGTTTAGAGAAGAAAGGAAGGTTGTGAAAAGTGGAGATTTGAGATTAGAGAGAAGTAGAATAAAGAATGAGATTTGAAATTATTATATATTTCCTTTTTTGAGATAATAGGGTGATAATAATAGAGTGGAGTAGCTGTATCTTTAGTGGTGTTTGATTGGTACATCTTGTAGTTTCTTAAGTAACAGTACATCGATGATCTTTGAGCCATAAGTCCCAGTGTTTCCGGAATTTATCAGATGAGTTGTGTATTTGAGCAAAGGTTTTTTCAAAGGCTGTATTTTTGTTCAGGATTTCAGCTACTGTGTGAATGGATGGTGTTCTATTTTGTTTCCAAAGCCTGGCATTAACCAATCGTGCCGCTATCAAAATATGTTTGTACAGTTCTGGACTGCGGTGGCCAGGAGTCTATTCCTATTCCCAAAAGTGCCAGGGCTGGGTCAGGAATTGGAGAGGAGTTTGTAATTGATGTTATAAACGTGAAGATATCTGACCAGAATGGAGTAATTTGTGGACATTCCCACCATATATGGTACAGGGATCCTTGTTGGTTACAGTTTCTCCAGCATAATGAGGAGTAGCGGTTGGATGAACATGCTGCCAAATGTTAATGCAATGGTTAATCCAATGGTTAATGCATCTGGTAATTTTCCTAGTCCAGTTTCCTGCTGTTTGCCATTGTTGAATCAATGTCTTGCTCCCATTTATGCATCATTGGTAATTTTCCTTGGTGACGATGTTGAAGAAGGATATTATATATGAATGAGATACCTCGTTTGTGAGAATCTATTCTTTCATAAAAGTTGGTCAAAGATCTGAGGAGAGAATCCTCTTGGTATTCCAGGTTGTGTAATGCATGACAAATTCTTAGATATTTTTAAAAGTCCTTTTGCGTAATTTTGTATGTTTCAGAAAGTTGTTGAAATGTTTGTAGGGTACCACTGGCATATAGTTGGGCAAGATTTTGAAGGCCTGCTTTTGACCAGGATTTAAGCTCTAGATCAGGTGTCATCGATGATATGGAGAGTAGAGGAATGAAGCCATTAAATGTAGGGCGATTTCCCTATGAGGTTCGTAGAATAGATACCCAGGTGCGGAGAGTCACATTGTTTGTGTCTAGGCAGTATCTTGGGGCTCTATGAGTGAGAGTAAGAGCTCCCAATGTGGCTTGAGTGTCACTGGATAAGGGGCTGTTCTATCTGTACCCATCGTTTGTCTATTTGAGGTGACCACCAATGCTGTGCCTGATCCAACACTATTGCTTTATAGTATAATTGTAGATTGGGGGCTTCCATACCTAAATTTGATCGAGAAGTGTATAGTGTCAATTTGTTGACCCGTGCCTTTTTGTGTTCCCAGATGTAGGTGTTTAATAGTGATTGTAGTTTTTGTATGGATGAAGATAGTAATGGTATTGGGATGGCTCAAAAGAAATATATAATGTGTGGTAAGATAAACATTTTTACAATAGCAATTCTCCCAACCCATGAAATAGTGGTGTTAGAGAACTCTTTACATTGTTCTGTTATTTTAATGAGTAGATTGGAAAAGTTGATCTTAAATGTGTTCGAGTGGGGAGATGTTAATTTTATTCCTTGGTATGTAATTTGTGATGATGTGGCCCATGAGAAGGGGGAGACTGATGAAATTTGTTTATGTAGTTTAGGTGGGATTACTATTGGCAACATGAAGGATTTGGCTTCATTTAATTTGTACATGGACAATAAGCTAAATTGCGAGATAACCTTTTGCAATGGTATTATTGAGATGATGGGGTCGGTCATAGCAATTATGATGTCGTCAGCGTATAGTCCTATTTTATGTGTTTTGTGACCTATTTTGATACCTCCAATGTCAGGTTGTATACATATCGCTTCTGCCAATGGTTCTATGCATAAAGCAAAAATTAAAGGTGATAAGGGACACCCTTGCCTTGTACCAATTGATATCTGGAATGGGTCAGAGAGTATACCAGATGACCATACTCTAGCACTAGGGCATGTATATAAAGCCATAATTGCTTTCTTGAACAAACTTGGTATTCCAAATTGTTCTAGTACCAGTTGTAGGTATGGCCAGTAGATTCTGTCAAACGCCTTTTCTGCATCTAATGAGATGAGCAGAGATAGTGTTTGTGTGTAATTTGCCCATTGAGCTAAATTTACGAATCTATGTGTGCTGTCTGGTTCTTGACGTCCATTGATAAATCCAACCTGATCTTAATTAATTAGTTTTGGTAATAATGATTGAAGTCAGTTGGCTAGTAGTTTGGCATAAATCTTCGTATCTGTATTTAAAAGTGATATAGGTTTAAAGTTGGCTGGTGATGTGGGAGGTTTGCCTGGTTTTGGCAGTGTGATAATAAGGGCTTCTAATGTTTCTTTTGGGATTTTTTCAGATGTTGTGAATTTATTAACAAATTTATGTAGATATTGGATAAGGGTTGGAGCAAAGGTTTTGTAATATTCATTGGTGTAACCGTCAGGTCCTGGCGATTTATGAGAAGGAAGATCATGAATTATTTTATTAATTTCAGAGGTAGTGAAGGGTTGTGATTAGGAGTCTAGTTTTTCTGTGGAGATCTTAGGAAGTTGTAGTGATTCCTGAAATGTATTGATTTGGTTATCAGTAGGAGGTGTAAATTCTTGAGAGTTTTTTATGTTATATAGTGTTGCATAGAATCTACTAAAAACATTGGCAATATCTAGTGGATTTATAAGTTTTCCCTTAGATGGGTCTTTTAGATATGCAATTTTTGATTTGGATTGATATCGCTTAAATTGTTTTGCTAAATGTGGTCCTGCTTTATTTGCCTGCGTGTATGATATACATTAAAAAAATGTTATCATAAAGTTATATTGCTCCATGAGTTGAAGCCTTAGTTTCTCTCGTAGAGAGCTTAGCTAAGATCATTTGGTCTGGGTTTTGTTTGTGTTGTGATTCCAGGAGTTTAATTTGCGATAATATGTCTGTAATTGTTTTAGCTTTCCTTTTTTATCCATAACCCCTAATTTGATGAGTATTCCTCTCATTTATGTCTTGTCTGCAATCCACAGAACAAAATCATCGACCTCTGTATTGTTATTGATATGGAAATAGGAGAGTAATTCCTTCTCTATTTGAGATTTATAATGTTGGTTTGTAATAAGGGCGGAGTTTAGTCTCCATACAGAGAGGTTGTTGGGGTATGGTGTTGTAAAAATTTCTGATGTGAGCGGGGCATGGTCTGACCATGTGATGGAGCCAATTTCGGTTCTAGATATTTGCTGTAAAGATCTTTTATCTGTTAAAAATAAATAAATCCGTGAGTATGAAATTTGGGAGTGAGAAAAGTATGTATAGTCTTTTTCATCACCATGGAGACATCTCCATGTATCATATAGATCTTCTGATTCTATAAATGATGTTAGAGTATGTGATTGTCTGCGTAGTTTGTTAGTGGAGTCTAGGTTTGTATCTATTACTTCATTAAAATCTCTGCAAATGATTAAAGCTCCTTGTCTTAGTAGTTTAATTTTGTTTGATAAGCTTTGGAAGAATGTTTTATGTCCTTTGTTTGGTGCATACACATTTACCAATGTCATTAAGAAATTGGCGATATGTGCAACTAAGATAATATATCTAACTTGTGGGTCTGAGAATATTGATTGAATTTGTATAGCTATTGTGTCTTTTATTGTAATCATTACTCCTTTGTTTTTTTATTAGCATTTGCAAAAAAGTATTGTGTGAATTTCCTATGTTTGCATGTAGGTGGGTTAGTCTTGGTAAAGTGTGTTTCTTGTACACACAGTATATCACATCTGGTTTTTAAAGATTCTCTCCATAGAGATGTGCGTTTGTAAGGGCTATTAAGTCCTTTAACATTAAAGGACGTTATGATGACCATTTTTGGGTTTTATATAATTGCTCTAAATTAGCTAGTATTGTAGTTATAAGTTGTAGGTACCAAGTACAGCACTGATCACCCCCCCCCCCATGCTCTGAAGAGCATCTGGTTTTTGAGATGTATACATCAATAGAAATGTTAGCTGAATATGAGGATAAGGAGAATGTAATAAGCATAGTAAGAATATAAAAGAGTAAGAAGTATAAGAAAACATCAACAAAACAAAAACTTGTATGAGTGTGCATAGCAGACTCATTATCTGGTGGAGTGTGTAGTATACCTGAGAAGTATAGGGGCTAACTCTTCCCTGCTAATGTGGAAGTAGGCACTGAGACATTCCAATAGGGAAAAGATAAAAGAGTCCAAAAGTCCCAGTGTTCAGGTTGTCGGGATTGTAACCCAGTCTGCGGATATTTTGTATGCATTTCTTTACGCATATATTGTGGCTCTGGTGGTATAGCGATATTCCATGATGCCAGAATTTTTATCCCGTCATTAGGGGTCAGAATTTGGATTAATTTCCCTTGAAAGTTGGCTAAGATTTTTGTGGGATATCCCCACTGATATCTTATTTTATGTTTTATTAGAACTGATGTGATGCATTTGAATTCTTTGCGTTTTTGTGCGATATAGGCTGATATGTCCAAAAATGTATCAAACTTTTCATATGGAGCTGGAAGTGTTTTAAGTTTTCTCATAGTTATCATGAGTGCTTCCTTAGCATGAAAAAAATTTATTCTGGCAATAACGTCTCTAGGGACGGTATCTGGCAGATGTTTAGGTTTCATCAGTCTATGGGCTCTATCAGAAAGAATGAATATACTACCACAGTACTTCACAGCACTGTGGTAGTTAGAGGACTACAAGCTAAGGGTCGCTAAGGCTGTCGGGACTTTTAGTCTCTCATTCACAGAGGACTGTGAAAGAGACGCAGTCGGGCAAGTGGAGCAAGCATGGCCATGTTTTTTTTAAATTTGACAGCTAACAAGGGGGGAGAAGATCCTCTACTAGCTGTCAAAGTAGGGAGTATAGGCTGATCTGATCCATAATATGTTATGCTGCTTATGGGTGTAATATGTTACGAAAGGTGAACGTATCCTTTAAAAGTGGAGTGCAGGGCATGGCAGCGAAAGGGTTACATGAACTTTATTTTCCCTTGCTTTGAATGACAGTAAAATTTAACAAAAAGTGTTTTGCTTTTAGATGAAAAGTTAAGGGGAACTTTAGGCATATGAGTGACATACAAAATGACTCCATCCATATTATTAATATTATTATTATACAGTATTTATATAGCACCAAAGGGTTTGCTCAGCGCTGTACAATAGCGAGGGGGACAGAACATGAGACAAGACAGAAACAATACAATACACGAGGGGTTCGAGGGCCCTGCTCTTATGAGCTTACAATCTAAGAGGGAGGGGAAAGTGGAACAGGAGGAAATGGCTCTAAGGGATGGAGTGGTGGGAGGAGTGGAGGAGCTCAGTTGTTAGGTGAGGGTGGGATAGGCTTCCCTGAAGAGGTGGGTTTTCAGGGTGCACCTGAAGGTTAGACGTTAGACATATCTTGTACACCAAGTGCTCCTCTTAACCACACTATACTTTGGCATGAACTTTGGGGGCCTGGACTGTTAGTTTGGCAACAAGTTCATTCTCTTGCAGCACTCCTTGCTTGAAAAATAAAATCATTATTACATTCTTAGTTACAATCATAATTTCTAACTACATATGTTAAGTTTGTTTGGTTTTTAATAAACATTTTCATATTTAGGCCTCAGTTAGCACTTATTACCCTGACAACGTGTTTTTGTTTTCATTAATTTAAAAACAAATCCCTTAATTTTTCAATTTAAGCATATCTAAACCCAAAAGCAAAAATTGTATATATTGCATCTTCTTTAAATGTGGTGACTGCATTAGGTTTTTTTTTTTTTTTTGCATTTTTCCTGTTTTTCAACTGTTGACCCAACCAGTAACATACTTCCTGGCTTAGAAGCTTCATTCTATGGAAAAGCAACAGAGACACCCTAGGACCGCATTGTCAAACTGTTGAGAGGGCTGGATAGTGTTATATACACTAACAAATTTAGATCAACCTGATTAACAACTTAGAGCCACGCTGCAGCTAACACTTTTAAGAAGTTACATCAGTGCTTTTTTCCTTTTGGTATAAAGGTTTAACAGTAAAAGCTGGCCATTGTAAGAACCCCTTAGTATTAAATGGTTTGTCCTAACCTTCTAACTGCCACTTTTGCTGGCCAGCTTGGTCTGCTAAACAGATCTAAAAGATAAGACTCACTGGTTTGATCATTAGGTGAAAAGAAATTTCTAAAATAGAAACTAATGCAGCCACCATATTTATGTATTGAAACACTGAAATATATTAAATGCTTGCTCTTGACTTTTAGATATGCTTACTTTGCTAGGAATTGGAACAGAAAATGTTGCTGTCATTATCAACCAGAAACTTTAAAGTAAATTGCTTTTTAACTTACACTAGTTAAATGTATTGTAATAACATGTATTTGGCTAAAATACATGGAAAACAAAATGTTTTAGAAAATAAATTATTATGACACAATAATAAATTATCACACCCTTACTACCAAATCAGCATGCTCATAAAGGAAACCTAATAATTGTTCTGCTTCACAGAGGACATATAAATGCAGGGGATCAGATCAGTTAATACTCTATAATATGATGGAATGGAATAGGACTTTATCCTTAGTAGAGATAAACTAAGAATCTTGGATAAGGTATAAATGGGAATCCTCCAATGAGAACAAAAAATGTTCTAAATGTTGAAGGCCAAAAAAACATTTATTCTAACTGGACCTTCTTTGAAGATATATCTCAAATTCCATATGTATAGGCCATATCTCTATTACCCACCATTACCTATGAATTTCTTTTATGCAATGACAATAAGAATTATTTTAATGCAATAAATAACCTCTGGTCTTTTAAAATATAATACAAAAACTTTTCTAATGGGATGCAAGGCAGTCAGCTAAGGATAACTTGCTAGTACTAGCAACCCATAGAAACCCACCAGTAATAATTTTCACTAATCTGTCAACAGTAAGCTGAATCTGTTTGCTATTATTATTGCACTTTGCATATCATCTTTGCTGAATCTATGTGTTAGAATAGTAATATGTGTTTAATATTTTAGAACATGATTGAGAATTAAATATTCATTTGGTTGCTATAGTTACTGCACACTCTTAGACCACTGGGCTTTGGGTAGAAAAGGAAAGATCAATGTGCGATGGCTTACATCAGTCAGTATGAAGTTGTATTTTATCAGTTTAATACACTAGGCTGTTGTATGCTGTAAACTGAATGGCTGTTTCAGGAAATTGCATCTCACTGCTGTTTACCCAACATTATTAAATAATCATAACTGACCTATTAAAGCAGTGCTTCTACTTATTGCTAAACTGTACCTCTTTCATTGTAGGTGTGTATGGGAATTGCATCTAATGCTTTTATTCAAAGGGTTTATTCTGCTAAAATACTATTAACAGGCAATCCCAAGCACAAGACACATAAATGAATTTAGAAATTAGTGCTGTGAATCAGAGGTGGGAAGGACAAAATGACAGACAGACCTCTTAAGGCTATTCTCTTGTAATAACAGAGGGAGGCTGTACAATTTAATGTGACATTAGAATCATGACAGGCAATGACTTTATATCTCTTTTTTCTACAATATTCAAATTTTAATGTGCAGATTTGTCACAATTGAGACATTGGCTGTATTTCCCTTTGAGTTAGCAATATTTAACTTTTGCGTTCTGTCACATCTACTCGTAATACAGAAATGAAGAATGTTCTGTTTCAGCCCTCCTTCATTCCCTGAAGTAGATTTTGAGGGAAACAATTTATCAAAGTTTTCCAACTGTAAAATTAATGCAAAAGAACACTTCAGTTAAACAAATTTATCTAAAAGCAATTTTGCTGCACTGACTAAGAGTCTGATTCCCTGCTGAATATCTATATGTAGTAGGTTGTTTGCTTTTATATGTGGAAAAGAAGTAAATATGCCTATCCTCACAATAACTGAAAGTTGACTACAGGTCAAAAGCACCTGTAGGTGAATTTTGTTCTAGAAGTATCTCATGGATTTCAAACTGATGCCATCAACAGAAGTCAAAAACCCATCAACACAGGCAAGAGTGGGACAGATTGAAACAATGATGCAACTCCAAAGGATCAAAAAGTAATAACTAGATAAATGTTGCTGCTGCTGTGAATATGTATGGCAACTCGGCAACAGTTGACGGTGATTTACTAAATAGAGAATGTTCACTTGGCTATAATCCAAACCTGTTTTTCTCGTTTTCGCATCTTTTCACTTTATTATTCATTTTGCTATATATGGGGGTTTCTGCAAAACAGTTAATTTAAACACATTGTATAATATATGTGTGTGTGTGTGTGTGTGTGAACATTTGTGTAAACATTTTGAAGACCCCTTGTGTATGCATGCAATATACACTCACTGACCACTTTATTAGGTACACCTGTTCAATTGCTTGGTAACACAAAATGCTAATCAGCCAATCACATGGCCACAACTCAATGCATTTAGGCATCTAGACGTGATGAAAACGACTTCCTGAAGTTGAAACCGAGCATCAGAATGGTGAAGAAAGGGAATTTAAGTGACTTTTAACGTGGTATGGTTGTTTGTGCCAGACGGGTGTGTCTGAGTATTTAAAAAACTACTGATCTACTGAGATTTTCATGCACAACCATCTCTAGGATTTACAGAGAATGGTCTGAAAAAGAGAAAATATCCAGTGAGCGGCAGTTGTGTGGAAGAAAATGCCTTGCTGATGTCAGAGGTCACAGGAATGGGCAGACTGGTTCAAGGTGATAGGAAAGCAACAGTAACTCAAATAACTACTTATTACAGCCAAGGTATGCAGAATACCATCTCTGAATGCACAACAATTTGAACCTTGAAGCATATGGGCTACAGCAGCAGAAGACCACACCGGGTGCCACTCCTGTCAGCTAAGAACTAGAAACGGAGGCTACAATTCGCACAGGCTCACCAAAAATAGCCAATAGAAGGCTGGAAAAATGTTGCCTTATCTGATGAGTCTCGATTCTCCTAGAGATGGTTGTGTGTGAAAAACCCAGTAGATCAGCAGTTTTTGAAATACTCACACCAGCCCGTCTGGCACCAACAACCATGCCACGTTCAAAGTCACTTAAATCCCCATTTTTCCCCATTCTGATGCTCAGTTTAAACTTCAGCAAGTCACCTTTACGACATCTAGATGCCTAAATGTATTGAGTTGCTGCCATGTGATTGGCTGATTAGCAATTTGTGTTACCAAGCAATTGAACAGGCGCATCTAATAAAATGGCTGGTGGGTGTATATATATTTCTGCTTTCCTGATATCCACAGCCCCTAATAATAGTAATGAAAAGCATACATTCCCCTTAAATTTCCGTGAAAAATGGGAAGTTTTGACAAAACTTTCCATATCAGCCAAATTCAATGAAGTTGAGAATGGCAAATAAAGACAATTTTTGGAGGTTCTTCAGGGACTATACATTTATTACAGTTATCCCTAAAGTGTAGTTTCTCACCTCCTTCAACAAGTCCTCAACTTGTCTGTTTATGATCCAGCGAAATTTTCACTAGTGGGCTCTTGAGTGCAAAAGAATCTCTTCACAGTAAGTCTGACCATTTTCCAAATGCACAGTAGATTTCCTAATTGTTTTTATTAGAGCCCATTGATTTGTTGGCCTCAGCCAATGAACTTTGGGTCTTTACCATTATCCTTTAACCATTTCACTACCCAGATGTTTTGGCGTTTTTTTTACATTTTGAACACACATACTTAAATTCACTTTTTTTTATTTGAAAACCCACTTAAGCCCCCACACATTATAGATTTTCTGAAAGCCGAGGCTCTGTAGAATAAAATGATGGCAGTTTCCTTTTTTTTAGATAGTATTTGTGCACCTGTCTTTGGCTAAAAATATACTTAAAGAAGTCTCACCAGAAGTTAACAAGGCTTGTTAAATCTCCCAGGAGACCCTGTGGCCATAGGACCTTTCCCCATTAAGATTGGTGCTTTGGTTTTTAAGCAGTGCTGTTGGAGAGCTAGCCTGTCCCCCCTCCCACCATAGTTTGATAACACTGGACAAGGAAAATGATCTTTTGACTGACAGCACACAGAGATGAGGGGACAGTGCAGACCGAGCCTGCATAGCCCCCACCTCCTCTGAATACTGCAGATAGAATATCTGTAGCTTTATTGCAGTGCAACCCATGCCACCTCCTGCTCCATTTGTACACAGATAGCAGCTAGTCCCAAGGAGAGGACTACAACTTGTGTTGTGTTAATGACATTGGATCACCATTAGGCTTCATTTAATGGTTAGAGGACCCCTTTTTGGACTTGATTTTAGCACTAGTTTTTTTAAGGCCAATTGATAGGATTTCTTACTCTCCTCTCCACCCCTGCAGAAATCAATGAAAAGTGAAGATCATTTTTTGCAAATAGCACATTTTATCCAGCAGAGGAATGCTAAGAGGGCTTTTATACAATCCTCTGCACACTGCTATATATACTACTAGGAATATTTCCATACAAACAGGACTTTTAGGTTCAGATATATCACTATAAATGTTTAAAACTGAAGTTACATAATAGGTATGTCACATAACGTCTCTATAATGAAGAATGTGCCTATGGCCCAGTTAGTGAATAAGGGGCAGATGAATGACTGTATTCTCTCCATCACTCAGATTGTGCTACATTCAGAGAAATCAATGAATGGACTTTTATCAATAAAGGAGAGAGGAGAGGGAGGGCAACCATTAGGATCTTCTGAAATACTTTGCAATGTTAGGTCCCCTTCACCTGGACGCTCCATGTCTCCATTTTTCATCCATCAATTTTCATCCATCAATTGACATCCATCTACATCTGTTTACATCTCCATCTGTTCAGTTCTGTTTTTTTTTTCTTTAAATAGAAAAGCCAGGGTCCAGATCCATTAAAACTAAACAGATGTAAACAGGTGCCATCCATTTACATCCATTAAGTTTATGTTTGTCTTTAGGCAAGAGACATTTGTTTGTTTATACAGTTGTCATCTCTGATTGGTTTTCTGCAACAACTAAAAAAAACGATGCAAACATGGAAGTAGAATGTAAATAGAACTGGACTGATGTAAATAGATATAAAAAAACTGAACTGAAGATGGATGTGCAAACTGATGTTAAGTAATGTAATCTGAATCAGTTTTCTTCAGTTTTGTCTTAACAAGAAACGTGACTGAATGGATGATGCCCGGGTGAAAGGGGCCATAGACTCAAAGCTAATAACCCTCAGAGGTCTTGAAGTTAAGCACTTTGGAGATAAATGGGCATCACTGGACAAAACATTTCTTCAAAAACTATCAACTTTCAGGATGTGGTACTTTATTACAGATACGTTATGCTGACAACAGCAATAGGTAAAAGTAAATATTTAAGTAAACTTCAAAAAATACCACTCCTAATATTGGTGATAATTAACAGCGCTAATATTTTTATATTTTGGTTATTATTATTTTTATTGTGTTATCATTATTATGTTAATATTGGTTCATTGATTTGTTGTGATGTCCAGATTGGATTGTATGGTCATCG
This sequence comes from Staurois parvus, assembly GCF_062004578.1. Lineage (NCBI taxonomy): Eukaryota > Metazoa > Chordata > Amphibia > Anura > Ranidae > Staurois > Staurois parvus. The sequence continues at coordinate 77,864 of NW_028320062.1, read as the reverse complement.
AGATGGTTTGCAATAACCATCTGAGTATGTCCATGCGATCAATATGCAGACATTGTCGATAAAGTATTATTTGTCCATTGTTTTTAGGGTATTTGCCCACAGTGTTCAGTATATGGCACTCTATGTTGCCAGTTTGATGTATCATTTCCTGTGAGAAAATATGATCTGTTTCCTGTGGGACAGTGCACCACACCGTCATCCCTGTGTGTGACGGTGTGGCGAACTGGAAGTGACGCAGATACGCAACCGAAAATGACAAGACGGCATTCTGTCCTGCAGATCCGGAGATGATGAGAGCACCTGTGATATCTGTCTCACTGAAAGGCTATTTTAAATAAGGCTTAACTATTTTTGGAATGTTGTAAGTGCAATATTTTGGCTTATTAAAGTTGTTTACCTTTGGTAATACACGATTGGAGCGAATTTCTTTCTCTATGTAACTATGGAGAGGAATATATATTATGATCCTGGCTACCATTCTTATCATGAGTGATTATTGGAGGAACCTCCCAGTCTTAACAATTTGGAGTCTGTATAAAGTGGAAAAAGGCTCTGTTCTGATGACCCTGATTTCTGGAAATTATCCAATAAGGCTCATTAAAGGCTATGTTCTGGTGAGTGCACACCTAAGAGGGGGTGTATGAAAGGCACAGAACGTGGTTTATTTATTTCTGCACTGGGAGTCACAGAGAATTCACATTGTGGAAGATTTTTTGGACTTTTTTTTTTTATTTATTATTAATTACACTGGACTTATATGTTATGGTGTTTTGTGGGTACTATTATATCATATATAATTTGTTTGTTTTTTTAATGTTTAATTTTTATTTTTTTGTTACATATATTTTTATCAGATCATCAAAATTAATTAATGTGACACATATATATAAAACCCTTGGCATAAATGAATGCCCAAAGGTGCAGTGGAAATAAACTGACAAATGGCACTATTGTGCCTAAAGAAACAAACAATAGCACAGTCAGGATAAATTAACCCTGATTATAAGACAATCTACAAGGACTATAATAAAACCTTCAACATAAATGTGCGACCACCACTAAACAAGTGCCCACATGTACCAAAGTGTAAATTGCCGTGCTCTAGTCCCCAAACTTGGGACTATACTGCTATATATATAAAAAAAATTTAATCAAATAGTGAGTGAATCCACAAATGAAAATCCAGTGACACTCTATGATAAACACATAACTTAAATCAATTTATAAAAAAGTCCACAAAAACACGTGCCACCCATTATTAATAAACAAAAAACAAATTGTCCACGTGTGTAATCTTCAATATGGCTGGATGTATAGAAACCTCCAGCACTTTCACCCCCTTCCTGCCTAAACCAATTTTCATCTTTCAGCTCTCTCACACTTTGAATGATAATTACTGAGTCATGCAACACTGTATCTATATGAAATTGTTATTTTTTGAGAGAGATATAGCTTTCTCTTGGTGGTATTTAATCATCACTGAGTTTTTAATTTTTTTTGTGCTATAAACGAAAAAAGGCTGCAAATTCTGAAAAAAGCGTGTTTTTCTTAGTTTCTGTAATAACATTTTGCAAATAAGTAATTGTTTTTCATAAATTTTAATCAAAATTTATACTGCTAAATTTATTTGGTAAAAATGGTACCAATCATTGAAAACTGCTCACGCCTAAAGTACTGACGGCCTATCTCATTTATTGAGGCCCTAACATTCCAGGACAGTAGAAATACCTCCCAAATGTCCCCTTTTTGGAAAGTAGACAGTATGAGAAATTTAGTAGGAGACATGGTGAGTTGTTTTAAGTTGCAATTTTTTTCCACGATTCTTTGGAAAATGAAGAAATTAAATAAAATACATTTTTTTCTCACAAAAATGTCAGATTAACAAGTTATTTCTTACACATGACTTAGACATACTTGCAACTATACCCCAAAACACATTCTACTACTTCTCCTGAGTATTGTGATACCACACATGTGAGACTTTTTCACAGCATAACCACAAAGAAAGGTACAACATCCAAGGAGAGCCTTTAGGCGTTATCCACTTTAAGACCAGGTCACCTTCTGACACTTTTTGTAATAATCAGGATTTTGCTAGAACTTAGTACCCCCAAAAATTATATATTTTTTTTATCAGAGGTCCTAGAGAATAAAATGGTGGATTTAGCAAATTTTTATGTCACACGGTATTTGCGCATCAGTTTTTCAATTGCAATTTTACACACTAACCCAAAAATATACTTTTAATATATTTTAATGCACACAAACAAATATATATAATACAAAATGTAAAATATGGTGTTGGGCTGAGTAAATATATACCAAACATGTCACGGTTTAAAATTGTGCAGGCTTGTGAAATGGCGCCAAACTTCGGTATCTAAAAATCTCCATAGGTAACAGTTTATAAGCCTTTACAGGTTACCAGTTTAGCGTTACGGAGGAGATCTGGTTCTAGAATTATTGCTCTCACTCTACCATTTTTGGCAATACCTCACATGTGTGGTGCAATCGTCATTTACATATGCGTATGGGACCAACGCATCCATTTACCTTTGCAAGCGAGCACGGGGGGGCAGGGGCGCTTTCAATTTTTTTGCTTATTGGTGGGACACTGGTACACTGACATATGTTTTTGTGCACTTGTACACTGTGACAAATGTTGATCGTCCACTGGCGGACACCAACAGATGTTGATGTTACAATGAAACACTATTGCAGATGTTTTGTGCACTGGTATACTGTGACAGATGTTGATGTGACATTGGTATACTGTGACAGATGTTGATTGGACACTTGTACACTGTGGCAGATGTGGGTGTGACATTGGCACGGCTGTTGATGTGACACTGGCACAGGTGTTGATGTGACACTTGGACAGGGACCGGGACAGATGGTAACGGTGTACTGTGCAGGGATGGCTGAAATCTCTGTGTTCTTTGCTTAGTTGAACACTAAAATCATCAGCTATACAGAGCTGTCACAGGCTGCCCCTTCCCACTGATCTCTCACTGAGGTCATCAGGGAAAACAGGTACAGAGACACGTGTCTCTGTTTACATTCAGTGGACACAGCCATCACGTGATTGCAAAGACCAATCAGAGAGCCCACATCCTGATCTGTGATATGCTGTTGTCTGAGGCACACAGCCATCACAGGATTGCGCTGCTGTGCAGCCCACGTTCTGAGAGGACGTATGGGAACGTTCACTCAGAACAGGAAAATTTAGTGTCCACTGCACATAAGTGGCTGGGTGGGAAGCGGCTAAATCTATGCCACTTATAGATTATTTTCCTTACAGTGGAAAGATTGATTTCAAATCATTTGGTGATCTTTTTAAGCCCCTTCCCAAACTTAGACATCCACAACCTTCTTTATGAAGGCATTAGAGAGCTCTATTGATCTTGGTATTATTATTATTATACAGTATTTATATAGCGCTGTACAATAGCGGGGGGACAGAACATGAGTCAAAACAGTACAGTACAATACACGAGAGGTTCGAGGGCCCTGCTCTTTCGAGCCTACAATCTATGATGCCATCATACACATCAATAGCAATTGGAAAATAAGACCCTTATTTTATGAGGTTCACATACGGCATTGTACCTTTATACTCCCTAAGGAGGTTCTAATCAGTGGAACCTAATATGGAACACCCAATTCTAATTGCATTGTATTTGCTTTACTTTATCCATATTGCAAATCTATCATTTCATTAATTTAGATCATGAAAATTAATACAACATGTTAATTTTACGTATAATTCATTCAAGCATTTTAGTTTCATAAAAGTTTTATTATAGAAACAACAACATGGTACATGTGCAGTTGAGGATCTCGTGGTGTCCTCCATTACAAAGCAAAGGTAAATATGAACAGACAACTTTGTTACATAATAAATGTCAGAGTAATGTATTTTAATGAGAGAGTGTAGAACATTTACAATCTCCAACAGGCTCAAGTATTGGTCATCAGAGATTTCAACATCATCCAAGAAAATATATAATAGGATATGTATAATTTTACTGCAGAACAATTAAGGGGAAAAGAAAGCTGGTATTAGTACACTTTGCTTACTGTACAAAGCTAGCGGAAAAGCATATACCAACAAATGAGAGGTATTTATAAAGATACCAATACTTGTATGGTAATAGGAGTAAAATTATAGACTTCCCGGTGAGCAATTGGGTGGCTCAAGAAAGAAAGGGGAAAGATGAGTAAGAAAAGGAAAATGTGTGAAAGGAAAAGAAAAAAGAGAGAAGAAAGTTAAGCAAAGAGAGAAAGAGAAAAAAAGAAAAAAGATGGGGGGAGAGAAGTGAAAATGGGAGAGGTTAAAAGGGGAAGGGGTAAAGATAAGGGTTAGGAGTGTGCTCAGAGAGGGCAGAGCGAGTGGGGGATCTCCACTTCAAGAATCTATATAGGTTCCATTCCATCTGCTATCAATTAATCAGACTTGAGAGTCTCTCATCATGGTGGCCCTACAGAGGGTATGAGGAAGCAGCCCTCAGTGGTAGGCCAGTGCAGTTTTGTATTCCTCCGTGGACACAAAGTCCATCCAACAAGCCCAGGTTGTGTAGTATTTTGTCATAATCTCATCAGAGATAGCTATTAGTTCCTCCATTTCAGCTACTCAAGTCACTTTCAGAAACCAGTCTCTCAAGGAAGGTACCATTGTTTGTCTCCAATAGACAGGAATGCATTATCTCACCGAGTTAATTAAGTGCATAGGCAGAGATTTTCTATATGATCCGCATATGACAGAAGAGCTGTTCAATGAGAACTTAGCTGGTGTGAATTCCAGGGGATATGAGGTCACTTTAGAGACCACATCGGAACTTGTCCCAAATAGGGTTGCATATGAGGACAACTCCACCAAATTTGAAGACAAGATCACACCTCCTCTTTACATCTCCAGCATCTGTCTGGCACAGAAGGTGAAATTGTGTGTAGTAGCAATGGCACTCTATACCACTTGGAACCCACCTTGTAACAATGTTCTTGTACAGCCACATTGAGTGAGTGGGTTGTCAAACATGCAGCTTCCCATTCCTGCTGTGAGGGGCTGGGGCAAGTAATTGTTCCAGGCTTTCATAGCTATGTCTGGGTTAGAGTAGTCCTGTGCTGTCAAAATTAGATAAACCAAGGAGATGAGGTGTCTTTGCGGTGAGCGGAGTGAACAGAGGTCTTCAAACGGGATATTAGGTCATTTGACTGCCTCTCGTCTGGATGTGTAAGTAAAAAAGAGTGTATTTCTAATTAATTATTCCCCAGACCGGGAAGGTTGTCTCATCTGTCCATGACGAGAAGAGCTGCTAAGGACATTTCTCCGGCAAAGACGTCACCACCCCTGGAACTCTGTCGAAAGCCACATTTTTGCTGGGAAAATGATCAAAGTCCCGGTGGGAATACAGGGTTCTGAACAATCAAGGTCATTGACCAAGGGATAGAGGATAGTGTAGAGGTTACATAGTTACTCTGACTGAAAAGAGACAAAAGTCCATCCAGTTCAACCAAAAGGTGTTGTAGAGTGCCCAGAAGCAGGGTTATTGCATTAAGTGGGTAGCCTCTTAGGGGGTTGTGTGGTAGAGAACGCATGTTCCATGGGACCATGGCCAAGGAAGTCGGGGAGAAGGCCTGTCCCAACGAAATCCAATCCTTAGTCTGTCTGTGAACATGCAAGTCCACCAATCGTACTAGATGACAAGCCTAGTGATAGCATTTAAAATTAGGGAGGCCAATGCCTCCTTTGTTCTTTGGGCAGGTCAAGTGTCTCAAACTAATGCGTGGAGATCTTTTATTCCAAATGAAAGTGTTTATCAGGCTATGTAGGTTCTTAAAAAAAACAGTTTGGTAACCAAATAGGAATTGTTTGCATAACATGTAATATTCTGAGAAGCATTGTAGTTTTTACAACAGTGGCCCTCCCAAACCACGAAAAATGAAAAAAAGGTTTAGCCCATATCTTAATATCTTGCTGGAAGGATGTCAAAAGAGGCAGAAAGTTTTGTGTATAGAGTTCTGCTAGATGGTTGGAGAGCTGGATGCCTAAATATGTTATCAAAGTCGTTCACCAAATAAAGGGGAGGCCGTCTTGACATTTAGTTACCAAATCCAAACATAGCAAGATATTGAGGGCAAAGGATTTTGAGAGATTCACCTTGAAATTGGAAGTCTCACCATAAGATTTAAGATCACATAGTAAGTTCGGAAGCATAGTTAGGGGGTTTGTAAGAAACAAAAGTATGTCGTCAGCGTATGCTGCTGTTTTATATTCGTGACCTGCAATACATACTCCTTGAATATCAGGATTAGAGTTGATGCATCGCAAGAAGGGTTCAAGGGTGAGGATAAAAAAGGATCAGGGAGAGAGGGCAGCCCTGTCGTGTTCTGTAATGGGAAAGATGTTCGACAGGTGACCATTTACACTCACTGTAGCTTGTGGCGTGGAGTAAAGAGCAGAGATTCTTTAGTACATACCTTTACTTATGCATATTGCTGAGAGGACTGCCTTCATGAAATCCCACGCCACCCTGTTGAACACCACCTCAGTGTCCATGGACAGGAAAAAGCTAGGACAGGAGTTGCAGTAAGCCAATGGTGAATGATAAAGGCTTTTTCAATATTATGATGAGCCTCTCTACCTGGGGTGAAGCCCACTTGATCCAGGGATCAAGTGGGATAATGAAAGAAGAAGTCTAGCAGCTAAGATTTTGGTGTATAATTTCAAGTCTACATTAAGTAGAGAGATCTATAATTTGTAACCTGGGATGGGTCTTTCCCTTTCTTCGAGATGACTGTAATGTGGAGACAGAGTCTGACCTTCTGTAAGGAAATTTAAAAGCCAAAAGCCAATAGGGTGCTAAGGTATCCAGGAACTTTTTATAGTATTGAAATGTTAAGCCATCCGGGCCAGGGCTCTTCCCTGGTTTGGAGGATTTTATGGCCTGTCCCAGCTTATCCATTTCCACTTTTAGTCAGGTGAAATGAGGGACTATCTGTGTTCACTCTGATCATCAAATTCACAGGTAGGTTTCAGGTTATAAAGTGTCTGGTAATATGTGAGGAACTGTTTTCTTGAATGCCTGACCTCCACTGCTATGAATTGTGTGAATTGTGAGTTCTGCCCTCTTAGCCTGTGTCATTTTGGCTAAGAGTTTACCTTATTTATTGGCATGTTCATAGAAAAATGTATGACTAAGTGCAAAACGACACAGGGTCTATCCCTCTAATTCTTCTAGGAGTGATTTTTGGGCCAAAGTAAGTTCGGTTAAAGCTGAATGAGCTAGAGATTGCTTATGTACAGCTTTCAAATCATGAATTTGTTTAAGTAGGGAAGATGCATGTGCCTCTTTCTTAATTTTAGTTGCTAAGGAAATGCATTCACCCCCAACAACACTTTTATGAGCATCCCACAACGTGAGAGGGGAGATCTTTGCAGCATTATTATTGAAAAAGTAGTCCTGTAATGCAGTGTGGAGTGCTTGTTGTGTGGGTAAATCCTTAATAAGTGAGGGTTTGAACCCCCATGTTTTGTGGGTATATCTGTGATCCGAAAGCGCAAGAGTCATCATGATAGGGTTATGATTTGAGAGGGCCATGGGTTCAATTGAGACCATCTAAAGGCGCTGTAAATCTGTTTGGGTAACAAAAAAATAATCCAGTCTAGAACATTTTTGATGGGGTGGGGAAAAGTGAAATCTTTATCTGTTGGGTGTAGAAACCACCAGGTATTGTGAAGGAGTGATGAGAGTTGAAACTTTACAGCTCGAAGAGCTCTATAAGGAGTAGAGGTTGCAACGCTGGAAGAATCCAGTGATGGGTTTAGATGGAGATTCAGATCACCACCTAAGATCAACATCCCAGAGGCAAAGGAGGCTAATTTATTCCCCACAGTTCGAAAGAAAGCCATGTGCTTCAAGTTAGGGCTATATATGTTTGTCAAGGTAACTGGCACATTTTCCAGCATGCCTTTGAGAAAAAGATAATTGCCTTGAGGATCAGCCTTCTGGTCCTCAAGTTGAAATTTGGCACTCTTTTGCAAAAAGAATAACAACTCCTCTCCTCCTTGATGAGGGGTTCAAAGTGTAGTACGTCATATGAAACCTGCTAAGGGTTACTTTTGGAGCAGCAGCTTGCCTAAAGTGCATCTCTTGAATAAATGCTATGTGTACACGATGCCTGGAGTTTTTGGAGGACCATGGACCTTTTTCTGGATTATTAAGACTCCTAGCATTCAGTGAATAGAACCTCATACTTGAAGGAGGTTCTTGCCTCCTTTCAGAATCCATACTAGCAGAATGGGCTCGGTACTCCGTAAGCAACAGGGGGAAATGTGGTCAATGGAATACCCCCGACTGAAGAGCACACAAAGGCCAAAAAAAGGAGGGGGAGAGGGGGAAGGGAAGAGGTGCAACAAAAAGTAAGAGTGAGTAAGAAAGCTAACACCACGGACAAGTAGGCCACAGTGTTAGAATTTGAAAAAAAATAGAAATAGGGCAAGAGAGAGAAGAAAAAAGAGTGAGGGGAGATATATATTGGGTGGGTTAGAGTATCAAACTACTCTTCCATGTTACAAAGCCGAAAAATGTATCAGCGTGGCCTATAAGCCTAGCTGTGTGAAGAATGGGTGCATATCAGGAGACTACTACCATGAGCTACAGAGGGAAATTTGCCTATAACCAAGATATGGGAAATATCTCTCCATTTTCTATAGAACTCCATATTACAGAGCATGAGGCAAGTCTACTGAAACCTAGTAGGAAGCCTGCGTCAGATTGTGGCTGGGCAGCATTAGAGGATGGTAGGTAATATAGTACATGTCTTCCCACAAACTTTTCAGTCTTCTTCGTATGCCCTTCTCCTATGTGCATGCCTTTCAGATCTAATAGTCTAAGAGAAAAAGTGGTGGGCTATTGTAAAACTCCTGACAGTAAACTAGAATGAAGTCAAGGAGCACAGAAGGCTCTACTTTTGACTCAGCTTTGTTAAAAAATAGTGCTCCACTGCTTTTAGGTTTCATGTAGGACTCAGCACCGGCTGTAGAGGGCAATAGGAAGGATATATGAGACCAGTGACTCCCTTCGAGCTCAATTCAAATGGGGTGAAAACATGTAACAAGGCGTGCACCCTGGATCTGGGTCAGAAATCTGCAACTTTAAATCATAAGCAACAATATCATCCTATGTTTGTTCACACCACAGATGTGGAGATGCCTAGGTCTCAGCGCATTCACACTTATCACCATGGTAGTATAAGGATTACAGTCTAGACCTTACAAAGATGGGATGTATCAACCTTAGGAGGAATGAAACAAAAAAAAATAGAAATAAAAATAAAGACTCTCTCAAGCCAGAGCTTGGGAACCCTCTAATGGGGATCTCTCCTTGTTCAACATTGCTATGATTCTCTCTAGCTGAGGGGATGTCCTTCCCACTAAAATCAGTAATGGCAGCCACATGGATTCTAGGAGGCTTATGGTAAATTGCAGGGTCTCTGTACCAAATAAAGAAACAGTATAGTCGATATAAGACCTTGCACACGAAAAAACGAAAAAACGACCTTGCACAGTTAACGACTGGGGGGGGGAACCTCCCAGTCGTTAACTGTATAATATAGGGCAACAAATACTACATTATGTCATTGACTCATGAGGTAGGAAAGAGATTCACAAGACTGTTCCAGTGGCCATTGCAGTTCCCACAAAGTCTCGATAATTTCAAGAAACCAAAGGGCAAAAGGCAGGGGTTGCCACTGTGTGCAAGAATCTCAAACAAACTGAAAATGTAGGCATAGCCTGCAATAAAGAACAAGAAAAAGAGGGTGTCTAATGAGTCCTAATGCTGGGTAGCAAGACTCCATACTTATCTGTCTCTTAGGAGTCCTGAGTAAGCTCTACAGCTGATTTTTGCCTGTGGTATGGTCGAGGTTGGGGATCCCATCAAGCCTGTTGAAAGCCAGATGGGCCATAAGCAGGGATGCTCGGAGTAAGAAATTACTATACCATTCTGAGACTGGGATTAGAGGCACTTGAAGGATGTCAAAGAACTTCTCCCAATCATCCTGTGTTTGCCATTTTGCCTTGGGAGGTTGCCTGGAAAGCAAAAGGGAACTGCCAAGTGTATGGGATGTTGCGTGCTGTGAGGGTCGAGGTAGTAGGCCTAAAGGCCCGGTGGTTCTGGAGAGGTGACCTTCACATCTGCCCCATTGAAGGTGAACTCTACTTGCTCCCGGGAGCGTTTGTGGATGTCTTCCTTAAAGCTTATAAGGCAGCATATCGAATCCTGTGGTGGGTCTCATTCTGAGCCACATGGCTGCAAAGCTCAATGATCTCTCTCAAACTCCACCAGGGCATCTCTCGGTCGGTCGAGGAGTTCGTTAAATAGGGTTTGCAGTGCCGAAGGCAGTTGGTCTTGGTCTACTAATTCTGGGATCCCCTGGATCCGTAGATTATTCCAGCGCCCCCTATTATCCCAGTCCTCAAGTTTGCGTTGCATTTCCATAAGGTGTCTAGAGTGTGGTAGTGAATTCTTCCTGATCACCATGTCTGCATCATGGCGGGTTACCATGTCTTCTACCACCTCCAATGAAGCGATACTCCCCGGAGCTCCTGTTCTGTCACTTTACATGAGGACATAGCGGGTGGCAAGTTAGGCCGTGAGGTCTTGGGCGGCTGGGTCTGAAATTTTGGGTAAGTTCCGACCCAGCTGCGAGTGGGGGGTCTTGGAGGGGTAGACTGGTCACCCAATCTTGCCCATGTTTGCCCGAAAAATGGAGAAAGGCCAGTAGTATTCTCTCTAAGTCTCTAAGCCACAAAGCTCTGGATTCCAGCAGCCATCTTTGTGCAGTGCCAAACCACGCCCCTCATTCAAGCAATTTACCTTTAAGCATTAAAATAAAAATCTAATGTTTGCCAGTTCAAATATGTCAAAAAGTCAACAACTTCCAAGGGGTGTACATACTTTGCCACATCACTGTACATATCATATGGAGCATTAGACGTATGTCACCACATATTACTCAGAGTGCTTAGCTAGCCCACTACCTAACATCTTGCATAGTCCTAGGTAACATTTGAATAAAAACAGGGATTCTTGGTTTGCATATATTGCAAGACATATAGGGGTTTATTTACTAAAGCTGGAAAGTGCAAAAGCAGGTTCACTTCTGCATAGAAATCAATCAGCTTCCAGGTTTTATTGCCAAAGCTCATCTGAACAAGCTGAGGTTAGAAGCTGATTGGCTACCACGCATAGCTGCACCAGATTCAGAGTGCTCCAGTTTTAGTAAATATACCCCATAGTATTCAAGATGGTCAACTGCCTTAATGCTATCCCTCTGTGGACATACCCTACTGTGCTTTATTAAATGGCAAATAAATGCTTATAGTATACTTTAATGGACTTGAAGCGCTAGTATAGTGTAATCTGACAGCTCCAGGACACTTTGCTCATTTAAATCTAGGTCACATAGCATTTCTGCAGAAAATATTGCTTGTGTTAATGCATACTGAATGCATAAAAACAAGCAGGACATGCCTAAAATATCATATAAATACAGAGCTCATAGCAACCACATTACTTTGTGATAAACAGGTCAATTTAGAAAAGCAAAACGTGTTATATATTCATTAGCATGTGTTTGCTATTTTTATGAATAATGTTTGGGAATGCAGTAACAGCATTTTTTAGATCAGCTTAATAACCACCTACATGTAACACTATTTTTTTGTCATGTTTGCAATGCAAAATTCAATTCAGTATTGCATGAAGTATCATTCCTAAAACCACACATAGCTTTAAAGTATAGGTATAGAAATTTTTTTTTATTTTTTTTTGTAATTTTCTGTGACTTATTTTGGAGATTTCCCTTCATTCTCTGTCTGCGAAAGAAAATTCCTACAAAGTGAAGGGTATTTTAAACTTAGACAGCTGTCATTGGAACAGGTGTGTCCATTGGAAGATTTACCATCACCTCTCATTCTGGTGACAACTGTAAAATTTTGATTTCCTGTTCTCTTCTGTCTTTCTGATAATGGCCACCAGGTAAATAAAGAAGGCAAATGTACCTGACAGGGATGTGGACAGTGGTTGAAATTTTTACAGGGGTTCTAAATCTTCCCTAGTCTTCCAAAACTAAAAAAAATACTTTAACCACTTCTAATTTTTTGCACACATGTTAAAAGCTGCATTTTTGGCTATGAATTTAAAACGCTCAGATTATATATTTTTGGAAAAAACCCAGGACCTTTACAATAAAAATATGGTAGCTTTTTTTGGTTGCAAAATATTTGCTCAATTTTTTATCAAATGTTTATTTTGTGAAAAAAATACACTTTAACCACTTTCCATCCGCCCTACAGCAGAAGTACTGCTACAGGGCGGCATGGCTGGGCGAAATCACGTGTATATATACGTAATTTGCATTTCCGGGTAGGGAGGCGGCTTGGGATGTCAATCACCATGTCCCAGCCAGCGATTCCTGGCCGGCACTCGGTGATTGCCAGCAAAGCTGACAGGGGAGAGACCTGTGTGTAAATAACACAGGTCTAGCTCCTGTCAGCATGGACATGCTGCTTTTGTATCTTTCTGCAAAGCAAAGAGATACAAAGCAGCATGCTCCCTAAGTAAAACAGCACACAATGTAAACACACACAGCACACAGCTAACCCTTTGATCGCCCCAGATGTTAACCCCTTCCTGCCCAGTGTCATTAGTATAGTGTCAGTGCTTTTTATTAGCAGTAATCACTGTATTAGTATCCCTAGGGATGTCAGTGGCAGTTATTCAGTTCCCACCCAGTGTCAGAGTGCCCATCGCAGAAAAAATTAAAATAACAAATTCCAGTATATATACAACCATTTGTAAATGCTATAACTTTCACATAAACCAATTAATATACAATACTTGGGATTTTGTTTAGCAAAGACATGTAGCAGAATACATTCTGGCCTAAATTTATGAAGAAATTTAATTTTTACATTTTTTTATTGGATATGTTTTATAGCAAAAAGTCAAAATTATAGTTTTTCTTTTTCAAAATTGTCAGTCTTTTTTTGTTTATAGCGCAAAAAATAAAAAATGCTGAGGTGATCAAATACAACTGAAAGAAAGCTCTATTTGTGGGGGGAAAATACGTAAATTTTATTTATGTACAGTGTTGCATGACCGCACAATTGTCAGTTACAGTAACACAGAGTTGCATCGCAAAAATGGCCTGGTCAAGAAGGGGGGTAAATCCTCTGGAGAGCAAGTGGTTAGTGAATTTTAGTGAAAACAAGCACAATATAATATCCAATGTTTTGGTAAAATATAAAATAAGGGGTTGCATTAAGTAAATATACTGTACACCAAAACATGTGAAGTCTTAAAATTGCATTCGCCCATAGTATCGCAAAAGCAAAGCAACTCTTTAAAAGCCTTTACAGCTCATCAGTTTAGAGTTAACCATAAAATATGGCCCTAGAATTATTGCTCTCATTCAAATGTTTTCAGCAAAACCCCATGTGTGGTCAAACTGTGGCTTTACATTTTCATGGCCTACTTTTTTTTTTCATTCAAATTTTATTTATTTTTTCCTTTATTTTTTTTGGTTTAACTTTATTGCTACTACAAGGGTGCTAACAAGTCCTGGAAGAGATGGTATGGCCTCCATAGAGCCATAATCTCAACACCATTTAGTCTGTCTAGAATTGCAGAGGCAAGAGAGAGATCTTTGATTCACTTAAAATTAGTGGGTCAGTTTTGACAGATGTTTGGAATAACCAACCTGCTGAGTTCTTTGTATTGGACCATACAAAATCCTTAACTGTGTGCAAATATACCTTTGAAAATTGATGCTAATTTAAAGGCAAAGGGTGGACACATCAAATATTGATTTTTTTTGTAGCTTGTTTATTAATAAATAAAAACTAATTTTTTTAAGTATCCTCACTTTACAGTAATTTTCTGGCCACCTTTGCAGTGTGCAATCCAGGCCACCTTTGCAGTGTGCAATCATAGTCAGGTTTTGCTTCCCATTTTTGACCAGCAGCTGGTGGGATAAAAAAGTAATGAAAATGGTGTTCTAGCCTGGGACTCAGGAAATCTGAGAGACAGCTGCATTTTAAAATCACTCTTTAGCAAAAAGAAAAGGTTTGCAAAATGCCTGTTTTGTTGGTGACTGGGAGAAGCTACTCACTTGCCAGAGAGAGAAATCTCTCCTGTTGCCTTGTGCCTGGATGACAAGGTTTTATTTTCTGTTTTGTTTGCAACTTTTTCAACTAATACGGACTACAAGCCAGAATTTTAAGAAAGACCTGCCTTTTTCCCAAAAAGAAAATCCTCACTTGAGCTAATCCCCAATATATATACTGTATATATTTTTTTAGCCAATTATAGTTAATTTAACTTTTTCCTAGATTTTAAGCTCCAAGGAGCAGGGCCCTCAAACCCCTCGTGTATCGCATTGTATTGTTACTGTACTGTCTCCCACTATAATGTACAGCGCTGAGCAAACTATTGGCGCTATATAAATCCTGTATAATAATAATAATAATACACCTTTTAATATCTCTTTCAATTCTCACTAAAGCTGTCATTTTTTTTCATACTTTAGGAGATCTCTTTAAGATCCTCTGAGTGCTACTGGAATGTGCAGTGGGAGCCACATTTCCAACTCCTAATTCATCATTCCAGTGTTGTACATCCGCCCCTTCCTCTACTTTGCCATTTACAAAGCACGGCACAGTGATGACATTGTAGCTGTTTTTAAGTGCACAGTCAAGGGAGAAGGTGAGGTACATCATAAATACCACTCCAATGCAGTGGGAAGCTGGTAATGTGGCTCCTCCTTTACATTCCAGCAGCCCTCAGCAGAGCATACTGTGAGCTCCTAAAATACAAAAATTTGTTTCAACATGATTTAAAAAAAAATGTGCACAAAAAGTAAAAACATATTTGCGTGGAATTGGGCTTTATGTTGCCAAACTATCATTGACATTAACTAAAGTCTCCAGTTTCTACCATGTCCTTCCCAGATTCCTTGTTATGTCGTGTTGGCTCTGCACCATGATCTCACACTAGAGGAGAATTATATGAACTGGTTGGAGGAAAGATTGACAATTTCAAATATATTCTGACAAATACTGTGTAAGTAGAACAAAACAAAAACAAATTGGTTGAAAACGGGCATACAATTCTTATTGCAATTTACACTTCTTGGCTGTGGCAGTGCTTGTCAGGAAGAAGTTAAATGAACATTATTAATTCTCCATGCTGAAATACTCCTGGATTTAATTTTCTGCACAGATTGATGGCACTTATCTTCATATTGTTATCTTAAGTGCAGAATTCAGGTTATAATAGGCAAGACGACACATCATTTATCAGGTTGATCTGGTCAATACAGAAAAAACAGACTGCTTCAGGGTAACTTTTCTGTGAATATATTCAATATTACATTTAGTAATAGACTACAATATGATCTCCAATAGATCATTTTGTTCTTTGAGTTCTTTAGCTAAAAAATAACTTGTGCTGATCCCTGTTTAAAGCCTAAGGAAACATTGAGTTTTAACGTGTATGTTAAACTTTTAGTGGGGAAGGGTTTTAACTCTGTTGGGGAAATTTATCCTAACTTCTTGTCCTGATGATAATATTTTATCGGACAGGAAGTTTAGGTAACTCTCCAAATGCAACAAACAAAAATGTTTTTTCTTTTTTTTAATGTAAAGGGAGGTTCGAATATCTGTCCAATTTTAACCACTGCAATAGTAGTCACTTTTACCCCCTTCCTGTCCTTTAATTTTCAACTTTCACCACTCACACTTTGAATGACAATTGCGCGGTCATGCAACACTGTACCCATATGACATTTTTATCATGTTTTTCAGACAAATAGAACTTTCTTTTGGTGGTATTTAATCAGCACTGTTGGTTTTTTTTGCTAAACGACAAAAGAAAATTTTGAAAGAGTTTTTCTTAGTTTCTGTTATCACATTTGCCAATAATTTTTTTTCAAAAATGTATGTTAAAATGCAATTTCTTTGGTGAAAATAACCCAAATAAGTGTTTATTATTTAGTCTGTAAGAAAGTTATAGAGTTCACAAACTACAGTACATATCTGAAAATCAATCAGTCCTTATGTACTGATGGCCTATCTCATTTCTTGAGGCCCAAAAATTGCAGGACAGTACAAATATCCAATTTATACAAATATTCCCCAAATAACCTTATTTAAGCGTGATTCTTGTTAACTACTATGGTGTATTTTTTTAAATTAAATTTTTAATTTATATTAAAGTTACAATGCTAATTAATTAGTAAAATGAATCAATCAACAATGAGGTTGTGAAAAATTAAATATGTGGGTCGCTTACACCATACACATACCCATACTCGCGTGTAGCTAAAATCAAATAATACAAAACCGTGTCGCGCTCCACTAATATAAAAATTATACATTAATAAATTAATATACTCCCAAAAAATATATACTTATACCATGTATAACCAACAAATCTCTTAAACCATAAATGTTTATAACATTCATGATCCTACTGCAAATCCGTTTCCACATTCCGTGAAGCATTAATCAGTGTATAAAACTTTATGCAAAAAAAAAGATATATTAAAAAAAAATATCAAACAAATATGCGAGTATAAGGAGTGTAGAGAACACACAGAGGACATTATATATTGCAATACAAAGCAGTTTTATGTTTTTTACAATGTGAGTACATTACTTTTAAAGCTTAATAAATACTTTTAAAAGGAGATAAGGCACTATATCATATTCTTTGATTACATGACATTCACACATATGGAGAGATAAGGAGAGGGTCTGTAAGGAGAGGAGAGAAACCCTGGAGGAGAGAGGGATAAATCCATCCATCCACCAGAATCCAGGAAATTAGGTCTCTGGAAAACAGCAAAACCCCCTGCTGGAAAAAACAAATTACTCCACTCATCCATCCATCCATCTGGGACAGGGATATCAACCTACATTCATCTACAAGTCCATTTAAAGGGACACAAGCTGTTTTTGACCTCACTTAACGGTTTGGTCATACAAATCAGGTGAGCGCACACTGGTGGAGGAGCACATAAAGAGAACGCATCACTGTGTGGACTTTCGAGATATATATAAATATATTAATTTTTTTTTGTTTGATATATTTATATATATATACTGTATACATATATATACATATTATAATTTTTTTTTTGCATAAAGTTTTAACCCCTTTTTTGGAAAGTAGACAGTCTGAGATATTTGTTAAGAGCCATGAAGAGTTTTTTGAAGTTGTACTTTATTTGTCATTTTTTGGAATTCTTTTTTATACCAGTGAAGTACAGCATCATCATATAACTGGTCTGGCAGTGATATGGGACTCTGACTGGTGATGTTTTTATTACTTTTTTGTATTTATGATTTTTTTCACCTTTGTGACCAGGGCAATAAGTGTTACCACAGAAACACTGTATCACCCTGGGCAAGTGATTAGGATTTTTTTTTTTACACATTATGATTGCTTATACTAATGACTTCCACTGGTATAAACAACCATTTTTACTGAATAAAACTGATTCATTCAGTATGTGTTGTTGTGATTAGCTGTGATTGGCCACAGCTAATCACATGGTACAGATAGACTGTGATTAACCGTGTCTGTATCATGTGATCACTTTGACCAATCACAGCTAGCAACACAATAGTAAGCAATGAATGGCATGAAAGGAAGCCATTCATTGTTTACAATTGTCATGTGATCTGCTGTGATTGGTACCGGAAGCAGGAAGGCACAGTGATCACTCATCAGCTGTGTCCGGTAGACACAGCTGGTAACAGATCATGCTACAGCACAGCCCCACAGCCAAACGCGAGGCTTGTTCAGGGAGTATGCTAATCATGTGTCAAGCTTACCATGAAGAAATGGGTTAGAGTGAACAGGCTACTTAACTTCTACTTTTTAGCATATCTTCTAAATAAGCATAATCAGAAGTTACAACAAATCTGAACTCCTCTCCAGTATCACCTCCATGCAAGCATCTTCATCCTAAGGAGGCCCTGTAATTCCAGCAAATCGGTTGATGACACCTCTCCCTGGGGGATAACGACATCTGTAGGATTTGATATACACATGCGCATTTCCTATGTGCGGTCGGTGAGTGCGCATTTCTGCCATTTCCCGGATCACTCAAAGTCGTGTCCACCACATTCACGGACCAATTGCATTTATGAATTTATTGATCAAACTTTTTATATCAAATTTTATATCGAACTTTATACTCTGTTTTTTTAGCGCTGCACTTTATTTTATCATTTACCACATAGTTGCCCAATTAAACTGTGCATTGAGGTCAGCTTGTAAGTTGAAGACATCCTGTAAGGATGTTATTCCACTGCACAGCTTGATGTCATCTGCAAAGACTGAAATGGGATTTTTAATCCCAGACCCTATATTGTTTATATATATATATTAAAAGTAAGGGTCCCAACACTGAACCTTGGGGTACATTGCTGACAACCCTAGACCATGCAGAGTATGAATCATTAACCACTACACTTTGAATATGATCTTTTAGCCAATTTAATATCTATTTGCATACGGATTTTTCCAAGTCTGTAGACTTTACCTTACACATTAGCCTTGTGTGAGGAACTGTGTCAAACGCTTCTGCAAAATCCAAGTATACCACGTCCACCGCCACCCCTCTGTCCAAGGTTTTGCTCACCTCCTTATAAAAAGAAATCAGATTTGTTTGACAACTTCTGTCTTTCTTTAAGCCATGCTGTCTGTTGCTTAAAATATTTTTTCCAGCAAGAAGTCATCTATGTGGTCTTTTAATAAACTCTCCAGTATCTTCCCAACTAAAGAAGTTAAACTAACAGGTCTGTAATTACTTGGTAAATATTTTGACCCCTTTTTAAATATTGGCATCACATTGGCCTTACACCAATCCAGTGGTACTATGACAGTCATTAAAGAGTCTCTAAAAATTAGAAACCATGACTTTGAAACGACAGAGTTCAATTCTTGAAGGACCCATGGGTGTATGCCATCCGGTTCAGGTGCTTTATTCACCTTTATTCTGTCTAAATATTTTTGGATCATATCAATTGTGAGCCAATGTGGATCATCTGGAGCTGTGTCAATAACATGCCCATTATGGACAAGAGCTCCCCCATGCTCCTTTGTATATACAGAGCTGAAGAAGGTATTAATAAATTTGTCTTCTCTTTGTCCCCAGTCACCCACTCTAGATTATTTTGTAAAGGGTCTAAATGCTCGGTCCGAACCTTATGGAACTACAGGTACCAGTGGCACTTTTTAAAATAAATGATTAAACAGTGAAAGAAGACAATGACCCTGCATGAAAAGACGGTGATCTTACATTAAATCTGAAATGAAATAGAGTGCTTATTACTGGAACCTAATCCTTATTGCTGGAATATTGGGAGATTATTTTTCTGATGTACCATGAGGGCCTACAGCATCTGGTTTTCCAGGTGGTCTCCCATACAAGTACTAAGCAGGATTGACCCTGATTAACCTCCGAGATCAGATGAGATTAGGTGTGTTCAGGGTGATGTGGCCTTACAAATATTAACAACAGGATAGTAGATGACTCTGACCAAGCCATACATACAATAATTATAATGAACATATACAGTGAGCACATACAGTTAGGTCCATATATATTTGGACACATACTTCATACTTTTGGCTCTGTATTCCTCCAGAATGAATTGAAATGAAACAATCCAAATTCATTTGAAGCGCAGACTTTCTGCTTTAATTCAAAAGGTTGAACATAAGTATAAATTTAGGAACTGCAGCCATTTTTATATACAGTCCCTCCATTTTCAGGGGCTCAAATGTAATTGGACAAATGCATATAATCATTAATAAAATGTTCATTTTTAATATTTTGTTGAGAATCCTTTACTGGCATTGACTGCCTGAAGTCTGGAACCCATGGACATTACCAAAGACTGGGTTTCCTCCTTTCTGATGCTTTGCCAGGCTCTAACTGCAGCTGTCTTCAGTTATTCTGTATTTGTGGGTCTTTCTGCCTTTTCATTTTGCCTTCAGCAAATGAAATGCATGCTCAATTGTGTTGAGATCAAGTGATTGACTTGGCCATTGCAGAAATTTTCCACTTCTTTTCCTTCAAAAGCTCCGGGGTTGCTTTTGCAGTGTGTTGTGGATTATTGTCCATCTGTACTGTGAAGCATCGTCTGATCAACTTTGCTGCATTTGGCTGAATCTGGGCTGACAGAATATCTTTAAACACTGCAGAATTCATCCAGCTGCTTCTGTCTTCTGTCACATCATCAATAATCAATCATCATCAATAAAATGACCCAGTGCCACTGGAAGCCATGCATGCCCATGCCATCACACTGCCTCCGCCATATTTTACAGATGATGTTGTGTGCTTTTCCACACTTTTTTCTTGTCGTCATTCTGGTACAGATTAATACTTTTCCAGAACTAGTCTGGTTTTTTTAGATGTTTTTTGGCAAAGTCTAATCTGGCTTTCCTATTCTTCAGGCTTATGAATGGCTTGGAGAGTGTCCTTCACTTGTCTGGATGTTGTGAATGGGTTTTTCTTTACCATAGAGAGGATACTACGATCATCCACCACTATGTCATCCACCACTGTTGTCTGCCATGGACATCCATGCCTTTTTGTGTTGCTGAGCTCACCAGTGCATTGTTCTTTCCTCAGAATGTACCAAACTGTTGATTTGGCCACTCCTAATGTTGCTGCTATCTCTCCGATGGATTTGTTTAAATTTTGAAACCTTACAATGGCCTGTTTTACTTGCATGGACAGCTCCTTTGAATGCATGATGTAGGTTCACAGCAATAGATTCCAAATGCAAATAGCACACTTAGAATCAACTCCAGACCTTTTACCTGCTTAAGTGAGGAAGAAATAATGAAGGAGTAGCCCACACCTAGCCATGAAACAGCTTTTGATTCAATTGTCCAATTACTTTGGGTCTCTTAAAACTGGGGGAATGGCTACTCTTAAGAGCTGCAATTCTTAAACCCTTCCTCCAATTTGGATGTACATACCCTCAAATTAAACCCGAGAGTAGGCACTTTCACCCTATATCCATTATATAACTATAGCTTGAATATGTTTTGGTGAATACCTGAAAAAAAATGAAAATTGTGCTTGTGTCCAAATAAATATGGACCTAACTGTATGGTTTGGGGGTATTTTAAAAACTCTGAAAGCTATAAGGGAAAAATTAAAACCTCCAGATTTTGAGAGAAATTTGGTTATTTACATTTCTGCATACATTCAATTTTCGCCATTTCGCAAAATGGCTCAATTTAAAATTTAGAAATATTTCTTCTTAAATCAATACAAGTTAGGCTTTTATATTTAGTAGGAATGTTGTAAAATGGCAAATTGTTGTAAAATTAGGTAAATATTGAGGGGCCTTAAAATTCAGTAGCACCTTCTTTTTATTCTATAGGTCATGTGCTTTCAGAAAATATGATTTGGTGGGTCTTTTACAAACTCTAAAGGTTGTAAGGAAAAAATAAAAAAGCAATGGAAAAATTAAAAAATGGTCTGGCCACTTGAGTTTAAAGGATGTTTACCTTTTGGCAAAGGGACAGGCTGGCATTCCTTGCGCAAAGTACGCATTACGGCACTAAGCATCTGGCACTTTAAACACGGCAACAAGGGAACATCTCAACATCCACTCATCATTTCTCCTCTGCTCTCCAGGTAACCACTGCTTTCCATTGCCTTCTGAAACTTCCTGCTCTTCCTGCAACTGACAACAGCCTCCTGTTGCCCCTGGTAACCACTGCTTTCCATTGCCTTCTGAAACTTCCTACTCTTCCTGCAACTGTTTTCTTTCTTGTAACTATTGTGTATACTTGCCTGTATGAAGTGACCTTAGCCTCACAGTGCCTTAGCTGAGATCAAACACCTTGCCTTATCTTGTGTCCATCCTGCTTGCAATTTGTTAAGGGCAGAACACATCCCCCATGTGTCATTTATTAGCTCTTAATTGAATGATTGCCTAACCTCCCCCTGTCCATCCAAGTATTTATTCATAACATTCCGGGGGACGGCTGGCGAGGGGACAGGCTGGCATTCCTTGCACAAAGTATGCATTACAGTGCTAAGTATCTGGCACTTTAACACGGCACTTTAACTAAGGCAAGTACAAACAATAGTGCTGCACCCCAAGTAGATTGCATGTGCTCTTCCCTCTCTGACCTCTCTCTGTCAGCCTTCCTTTTTTATCTCTCCTCTCTCCATCATGCTCTTGCTAACCCTCTTTGTTGCTATAATACCCTCTCTTCTCAAACTCTCTCTTGTTTACCCCTCCTCCCCACCACACAACCTGTACATATCACCCTCACTCCTGCCCTCTCAATATCACTGCACTTATCTCCTGCTCTCTCTTGGTCCACATAATGTCACCGCTTCAAAAGCACTGCGGTACTTGCCCTCATAAAAATCTCGCTCCCACCTCACCTCCCTCACCCTCCTATTACTACTAACTTCTGGAGACATTGCCCCAAACCCTGGCCCTCCACCATCAAACCCCCCCAGACCCAGTGGACAAAAAGGGTGCGGAGTCAGACTTCTTCTTTCCCCACAATGCACGTTCCAGGTTCTTCCT
Source organism: Staurois parvus (assembly GCF_062004578.1). Lineage (NCBI taxonomy): Eukaryota > Metazoa > Chordata > Amphibia > Anura > Ranidae > Staurois > Staurois parvus. Next base: position 55,216 of record NW_028320062.1, on the reverse strand, counting down.
GCCCCCCTATCTCTGTCCCCCCGCTCTTTTGAAGTGCACTGTATTCGTCTCTTTTCTCCCGTTTATCTGAGGATCGCAGTCATCTACCGGCTCCCGGGCCCAGTTTTACGCTTTCTTGATGACTTTTCAGCATGGCCGTACTTTCTCTCCTCGGAGGTGCCTGCCATCATCCTTGGTGACTTTAACAACCCAGTCAATGCTCACACCCCTGCCACCTCTCAACTACTCAACCTAACTTCCTCTTTTAACCTAACACAATGGTCACAATCCACCACCCACTGCAATGGCAACACCCTTACCTTGTATTCACCCACCTATGCACTCCCTGTAACCTCTCTAACACCCATTTTCCTGTCTCTGACCACAACTTTATCAGCTTCACACTCTCCCTGTCTCCTACCCCCCCATGCCTCCAACCAGCAAACCGTCACCTGTAGAAACCTCCATCACCTCAGCCCTGACCTTCTTCACTGCGCTACTGAGCGCCTCTATGATGAAATTGCACCCCTGTCCTGCCCAGAGCTGGCCATATCTGCCTACAACAACTATCTATCGTCCTCCCTGGACGCTCTTGCTCCTCTTTCTACATGCAGAACCAGGCCTCGCCTGTCTCAACCCTGGCAAACAGATGACACCAGAAGTCTCAAGAGATGCAGCCGCACTCTTGAGTGAGCATGGCGTAAAACTAAATCCCTGAAAGACTTTACCCTCCACAAATCTGCTCTTCTTAAATACAACTCCAGCCTCCACGCTACTAAGCAAACCTACTATAACACTCTCATCAAGACCCTCTCATCTAATCCTCGCCAACTTTTCTCTACCCTTAATTCCTTACTCCACCCCCCACTGCCTCCACCAACTTACTTACTTCACAGGAGATTGCCAGTCACTTCAAGAAGAAGATTGACACAATTTGTGATGAGATCTCCAGTGTCAAGCTTCCTCCTCTAACCAACATACCAGGCCCAACACCAAACTCAACACTCTCCTCCTTTGACCCTGTTACCTCCAAGGAAGTTTTCCCATGTGAAGCAGCTGGAGAGGTGCTGCAAGATGTGAATTAACTTAGGGGTGTCTCTCCACCTTAAAAGGGTACAAAGTTGGGGTGCTGAAGATAACTAAAGGACTTTATGGACTTTGCTCTGCTTTGAGGCATTAGTGAGTGCATTCGTGAAGGGTCTCCACTTAGGGTGAGCAGGCCCCACCCACAACTTGGTTCACCAGATGCTTGCTGATAGCTGGTTGGAGGCTGGAGACGTATACCACCATTGAGGGGAAGCCTGGGAGGAGTCTGTCCTTGTAGGATCTGTTGATCCCAAAAGTGAGCTGGCCCTTTGGGGTCTATGTAAGGAGGTGAGGGAGTATTCTGGCCACTGGAGGATTATCACCTGTTGATCACCTACACATCACTACAACTGCATGAGAGTGAAGTTGGAGCACTACCATATGGGTTGTTGTTTTTGGGACTTTTTACAGTATTTGTTTGCAGTTGGTTTTGTACACTTATTAGTGGCATTTCACTTATTTGTGTGTATGTATGACACTTCACTATGTGCACTGTATATATTTCCAATGAGAGGGAACTCACGTGTTACACTTAATTTATCAACTTTCATATATTTATTTATATGTGGATCCCTTTGATGTGGATGTCAGGGAGATTGATCATTGTGCACTAATATTGCATTTATTTGTTTATTATTCACCATTTATTATTTAGTTTTGTGCTAGCGCTACACTGTGGGATTTATTGGTTCATTACTCCATACTCATACTCCTTGACCTTTCCGCTGCCTTTGACACAGTCGACCACCCACTCCTCCTCAGTAAACTCCACTCCATCGGCCTCCGTGACTCTGCTCTCTTCTGGTTCTCCTTTTACCTTTCTCAGCGCACTTTCAGTGTCACATACAACTCCTCCTCCTCCGCTCCTCTTCCCCTTTCTGTTGGGGTACCCCAAGGTTCTGTTCTTGGGCCCCTCCTTTTCTCTCTCTATACCTCCTCCCTGGGCCAACTGATAACCTCCAATGGCTTCCAATGCCACCCCTATGCTGATGACACCAAAATCTATCTCTCCATTCCCCAGCTCACCCCCTCAATCTCCTCATGTATCACAAATCTACTAAGCGACATATCAGCATGGATGTCAGATCACTACCTCAAACTCAATCTTTCAAAAACTGAGCTTGTAATATTTCCTACTCCCCGATCCCCCACTCACGACTTTATCATTAAGATCAACAGCACAACCATTGGTCCTTCCCCTCATGCCAGGGTGCTAGGCATAATCCTAAACTCTGACCTCTCCTTTGGGCCCCACATCCACTCACTGGCTAAATCCTGATGCCTCAACCTCCGGAACATTTCCAAAATCTGCCCCTTCCTGACCAATGACACCACAAAACAACTTATTCACGCCTTGATTATATCCCGCCTCGATTACTGCAACTCCCTCCTCACTGATCTACCATTACACAGGTTATCCCCCCTTCAGTCTACTATGAATGCTGCTGCTAGACTCAAACACCTTACCAACCGATCAGCAACTGCTGCCCCTCTCTGCCAATCCCTTCACTGGCTTCCACTAACCCAACATATAAAATTCAAAATACTAACCACAGCCTACAAAGCCATCCACAACACTGCCCCTAGCTACATCACTGACCTCATCCACAGATATAGGCCAAATCGCCGACTCCTCTCCTCCCATGATATCTTCCTCTCTAGTTCCCTCATCACCTCCTCCCATGTTCGCCTCCAGGACTTCTTCAGAGCCTCTCCCATCTTCTGGAACTCCCTACCACAGCATGTCTGCATGTAATTTGACAGCTAGCAATGGGGGAGAAGATCCCCTATTAGCTGTCAAAGTAGAGAGTAGAGGCTGGTCTGATCCATAACATGTTGTGCCCTGCTTATGGGTGTAATATGTTATGAAAGGTGAACTTATCCTTTAAAAGTGGAGTGCAGGGCCTGGCAGCGAAAAGGGTTACATTAATTTATTTTCCCTTGCTTTGAATGACAGTAAAATTTAACAAAAAGTGTTTTGCTTTTAGAGGAAAAGTTAAGGGGAACTTTAGGCATGTGAGTGACATACAAAATGACTCCATCCATATAAGGACGTTAGACATATCTTGTACACCAAGTGCTCCTCTTAACCACACTATACTTTGGCATGTACTGTGGGGGCTTAGACTGTTAGTTTGGCACCAAGTTCATTCTCTGAGCTCTGCAATTACTGACAGAACTCCTTGTTTGAAAAATAAAATCATTATTACATTCTTAGTTACAATCATAACAATCATAATTCGTAACCACATATGTTAAGTTTGTTTGGTTTTTAATAAAAATGTCATATTTAGGCCTCAGTTAGCACTTATTACTCTGACAACATGTTTTTGTTCTCATTAATTTAAAAAATAATGCCTTCATTTTTTAATTGAAGCATATCTAAACCCAAAAGAAAAAATTGTATATATTGCATCTTCTTTAAATGTGGTGACTGCATTAGGTTTTTTTTGCTTTTTTCCTTTATTTTCAACTGGTGACCCAACCAGTAACACGCTTCCTGGCTTAGGAGCTTCATTCTATGGAAAAGCAAGAGAGACACCCTTGGACCGCATTGTCAAGCTGTTGAGAGGACTGGATAATGTTATATACACTAGCATATTTAGATAGACTTGATTAACAACTTAGAGCCATGCTCCAGCTTTTAAGAAGTTACATCAGTGCTTTTAAGAAGTTACATCAGTGCTTTTTTTTCCTTTTGGTATAAAGGTTTAATAGTAAAAGCTGGCCATTGTAAAGACCCTGTTAGTATTACAACCAATCCACCAGCGTTGGTGAAAAGCAGTAGACAGGGTGGATAATAACTTTGCATTCATGCCCAGTGGATAATTTGGTTGGCCCTGTTAGAGCCTTTCTCCCAGCAATGAATCTTGTCTGGTTGGGGTGGATGATTGCCGGCAATACACCAGAATCCTGGCAAGTATCTTAATATTAATGTTCATGAGGGGGATTGGCCTATAGTTGGAGAGAGTGTGACCTTACCCTTCCTTGGTAAGGACAGTGATATAAGCCAACATAATGCTCTTGTTTTAAAAACCATGCTCTTAATATTATCAATATCGGCAAATAAGACATTTTTTTAGTTCTCATTTTGGACTGACCCCTTCGTCCCTGATCACTTATTTTGAACGTATCAGTTTTGACTCTCCCAGGTGTAGGGGTCTTATTTCAGATTTTTATTGCTCCATTTCAAATGCCATCTTTCCCTCACCCCCTTATATAGACAGAAATGGGAGGTTGATTGCGGTATTACATTTTCAGAAGATGACTGGGATTTCCATGGTGGATAATATACGTAGGATCTCACTGGGAAGATTGAAAGTGTCTGTGATTTTTTTGGATCGTTATGGAAGAGGTTTAACCCCCTGGCGGTATTCCCGAGTGCAGCTCGGGGTAAAGTTTCTGTACCAAAAGCGGTAACCCCAAGCTACACTCGAGCTTACCATGCGGCGCTGCATAGGGAGTCCCTCCAGCACTTACCTTGTCCTTCGCTCCAGCAATGTGTCCCCTGCAGTGTCCCTGGCCATCTCCTCCGGCCGGTGCCGGCATCCGGCTTCTGTGTTCCGGTCCCTGTGACGTCGGGACGTACGGGAAATTTGAAAATTTTTTAAAAATTTCATTTTTTTCAAAACGAATTTTACATAGTAAAACATTGCTGTTTCAAACCATTTCACATACATTTTGTCCCTAGTGCTTTGTCCTGTCCCCTGTCTGCATTTTGACTGTTCTTTCTCCTGGAAACTTAGAAAAGTCCATGGCGTCCAAAAAGCGTCCCTTTAGGTCAAAAGCGGTTTTAGACCAGCTAGAGAACAGCGATAGTAAATCAGAACCACTTGCAGAATTGAGTGATAATGATTCGTGGAGAAATTTGTCATCAGACACTGAAAACAATTTTGCGACTTTGCTCAGTGATGTGCGAACTTGGCGCTATATTTCAAATTTCAGTGTTTTTGGTTTAATTATATTATTAAATTAAATGTATTATTATTATATTATTATTTTTTATGATTATTTATTAAATTATAATTTATGATTTTGTGTTTCATATTTTATCATACCCGGGATGTTTAATAGACTCTTGTTCGGACAGATTTCAGTGAGTTATTCCTAAATATTACAGCCTACAATAAAAAAACTACATATTTCCATGCAAAATAATGGTACCGCTTTCAGCACCAAAAATCTGAAATAATCATACCGTCAGGGAGGTTAAGTGGATTTATGGAACTGTGTTACTTTGTTAGGGGATCTCATCATTAATACACTATTGTTCAGTTTGTTATTTTTAATTTTTACTTAATTCACCATTTGGTGTAGATATTAATTTATTATTACTGGATTCAATAGGACTGTTGCTCCCCCACTGATGTTTTTTTCATGGTTTTCACTATACCTACTCATAGATGCAAGGAGTATAAGGACTGTCATAAGAGGGTTGTATCATTAAGTATGTTGATTTGTGAAGTTTTTACATTGAGTACACTATTAGGTAAAGATAACAATATTGTTGTATTCAATTATCTTTTGACACTATTTGCTTAAAAATATTACATTTTTTGAGTAGGGGAGAGACAGACCCACTGTCAGGTTTTCATTGCTGTCTGCATCTTTGCTTGGTAGATTTATTTGTCCTAATTTATGTCATCTACAGGAAAAGTGACAGAAAGTGATAGTAAATCCAAAATTTCATTCTTGTAACTCGAAGAAGTCGTGTGGAATTATTCCACTGAGGACAAATTTCCAACAACTGTCTAAAAGGTAATTCACCTAATTGTATAAAGATTTCCATGGACACATTCTTACAACAAGATATACACATCTCCCTTCTGTCCATAGTCCCAGGTTCCTTTAAAACTATACCAAAGTATCTATTACATCATATGATCACTGGCAACAGAGCTGTGATAGCTCAGAATGTGCGTGAACTGACCTGCCCTCCTCTGATGGAGTGGGTCTGTGAAATAAATTACATTCACTCCATGGAACAAATGATATATATTGAGAAGAAACCGTTCAAGATATTCCTGGTTGCTAGGCTTCAATGGGAATACATACGCACTTCTGAGGCATTCTCACAATACTTATGAGTAGTCTCCTCCGTTATTTTCCCAGACTGCGTCCTCTCACTCTGAAGGTGAAACCACAGACTATCCCCCCTTTTTTTCTTGTTTCCTCTTTCTGTTCCCCTCTCTACATTTCCTTCTTAGTTCCTTCCTTTTTTTTCCTCTCTCCCCGGTTAACTTTGTAGGTTCATAAATCATATACTTATCATAATATAATACCTAGTTCTTTCTTGAGTTTTCATCTTGTCACAATGATGAAAGTCATGTATTGTCTCTTTATGATATACTGATTGTAGACTCTGACTGGGTTAACATTAAAGATCCCTCTATAGTAGCAATCTGTTTCACAGATAACTTTTCCTGTTCTGGAATATGGATCCTTTAAAGGTTTGCCTCAAGGCAGAAATGCATAATTTTCTTTGTAGATGTACCCTAACATTACACCATTGTATATTCTACATGAAAGCTACTATTCTTGTGTGATTTGTACCAATATGTTTTGTACATTTCTTTTACATTGTAATTTCCTACTCTGGAAATCTTTGATAGTGTAATCTGAAAACCTTTACTAAAAAGAGATTATGCATAATTTTATAAAGATTTCCACTCACTTCCTGTTGCATCTCCAATATAGGAAGTGAAGGGAAATATTCCCAACAGGACCCAGACAGCAAGAAGTAAACTGAAATAAATGATAACCTTTCCCTACTGAAAACATCAGTAGGTATAAAAGAAAAATATGTCATGTATATTTAGATATGTTACATATGAGGAAGGACTGTGTAGGAATTCCTTGATTATGCTTTGTTAATGTTGAGTCATGTTGCATTACACATTTGTAATTAGGACAGCAAGGTTGGCCATACATTAATCATTTGTTTTGTTCAACCAGCGGGTTGAAAGAGAAAAAATGATCAGATTTCCACATCCACACATTCAATGTTGTGCTATTGTGTCCTGATGGCTGGACGCCTTCCCATCAATCAGAATATCATTATCAGTGTTGTCTGTTATAGTTGGTGACACTGATAGTTCTGGAAAAACCCGGCAGGCTGGTTGCACATAAATCAACCAATAGATTGACTTGTGTACAACCAGCCTGCCCATACAGTACATGGATCAAAATTTGGCAGCTCCCTACTGAACTGCCTGAATTTTGATCCATGTTTGGCCACCCTAGGATTTCATTCCTGCCTTTTTGTGCAGTCACATGTTGTCTGTTTATTATACCACTTGCAGTAAAATATAATTTGTTGTCTTTTTTAAAAATGGAAATATAGGTAAAACAATGCCATTTTTATGTATTTCAAAGCTGACATTTGCAGTAACTGTTTTAGTTATTATCATTGGTAATTTATTTTGTGCTGTGTTTTTCTTCATTCAGCGAGCTCTGTGTGTTATTCCAGCAATTTTATACATTAACTCACTGTCTAAATTCAGCCGGGTACAAAACAGTATACTGTAGTTCATCTGCACAAAGTAACAGTTGCCATAAAACTCCACTGAATTACAAAAAAAACAAATGCGTTTGCCTGCTGTGTGTATATGGGACGGTGCAGTCCTCCTGTGCTGCTATACTTTGATAGCTTTGAACATTAGTATTGTTCAAAAAGTTTACATGACATACTGTCACAAATGCTGTCTTATTCTTTTAATTATATGGCATGACAATTTAATTCCCGGAATAGACTGTTTAAAAAAAATCAAACACCTCTACGTTCTTCAAAAATTTTTTTGAAAACTTGGAGACAGTGTTCTTACTGATCTTCTGTCAAGATTCAAGGCACCGTCTTTGCAGAAATCTTTCTCATATCCAATTTCTCCATTAGAATCTCCAGCACGGTTTTCCTGTACATGTTCAATTCTTCTGCCATAATTCGCACACTCAATCTTCAATTTGAGCGTATGGAGGTTCACCACACTCTGTCCACATTTGCATCAGTCTTTTGTGTTTTTGGCTTCCGCCTGCTTATATCATTGGGAACATTTTTCTACCCCTCCTTTAACAACTATGCAATTCAAAAACACTTGATTTCACGATGGAATGTTCACAATGAGCCTGTTGTAACAAAGCTAAAGTTTAACTCGCACGTTTGTCAATTTTCACACAAAATTTATGTTAATCTGTTGCTCCAGCTTTATGTCACACATTTTCCACCAACAGCACAATGCACTACTTTACTACTTTGTAAAGTCAGCTGGTCTGCGACCCAGATGAGTGCAAGTTAGAACATGTCAGGACACGCTCAAGTGCAAATGGCTGTACCATTCAGCACCATAGTGCTGCGCCGCAGGTATTTTGCTAACTAAATTAATATAAACATACTGTAGATGGGTAGGTAGACAGATATATAGAGAGAGGGACTGACATTTCTGACAAATGCTATTACACTGTCTCTTTTGTTTCTATACCTTGCATAACTTTCCTACTTTTTTTTTATTGATCTTTACATTTATTCTGGGTCAGTTGCTTACAATTTTTGAAGCAGAAGGTCAGCCTTTCAGCCAGGCAGCTAGAATTTTCAGAAGTATATCCACAATTGTAGCAACCATATTTTTTCAGGACAGATTTTCTTTAATCACTTGCCCTCCACCCCTGCCTGACCAGGCCATTTTTTTGCATTACGGCGCTGCGTTACTTTAACTGACAATTGTGTGGTTATGCAACACTGCACCCAAATGGAATGTATGTCCTTTTTTTCCCCACAGATGGAGCTTTCTTTTGGTGGTATTTGATTACATGTGCATTTTTATTTTTTGCGCAATTAACAAAAAAGACTGACAATTTTGAGAAAAAAACAATATTTTTGACGTTTTGCTATTAAACATGTCCAGTAAAATTTTTTTAAACAAATTTCATCATAAATTTAGGCCAAAATGCATTCTTCTAGATGTCTTTGCTAAACAAAAAATCCCAATATGTGTAAATTAATTGGTTTACATGAACGTTATAGTATCTACAAATGGCGGTATATATACTGGAATTTTTTTTTTCATACTAGTAATGGCGGCGATCAGCAACTTAGAGTAGGACTGCGGCAGGCATTCTGATACTGGGAAGGAACTGTCACTGACATCCCCAGTGACACTAATACAGTGATCAGTACGAATAAAAAGCACTGACACTGTACTAATGACATTGGAAGGAAGGGGTAAACATCTGGCGTAATCAAACGGTTAACTATGTGCTGTGTGCTATTTTACAGTGTGTTGTGTGTGTCCATTACTGTGTCAGCACATTGCTTTGTATAGCTCTGCATAGCTGAGCAATATAAAGCAATGTGCAGGAGCTGACAGGAGATATACGTATTGTTTACATATAGTTCTCTCCCCCGTCAGTGATACTCGGTGGTTGCTGGGTGCCGGCGGGGAATCACTGGCCGAGACCCGATAATCAACAGTTGAGGCTGCCAATGACGCCGCGGGTAGGGCGCGAGTGCCCCCTACACGGAAATGCAAAATCGAACATATATATATATATATATATATATATATATATATATATACAGTCAGGTCCATAAATATTGGGACATCGACACAATTCTAACATTTTGGCTCTATGCACCACCACAATGGATTTGAAATGAAACTAACAAGATGTGCTTTAACTGCAGACTGTCAGCTTTAATTTAAGGGTATTTACATCCAAATCAGGTGAACGGTGTAGGAATTACAACAGTTTGCATATGTGCCTCCCACTTGTTAAGGGACCAAAAGTAATGGGACAATTGGCTTCTCAGCTGTTCCATGGCCAGGTGTGTGTTATTCCCTCATTATCCCAATTACAATGAGCAGATAAAAGGTCTCAAGTTAATTTCAAGTATGCTATTTGCATTTGGAATCTGTTGCTGTCAACTCTCAAGATGAGATCCAAAGAGCTGTCACTATCAGTGAAGCAAGCCATCATTAGGCTGAAAAAACAAAACAAACCCATCAGAGAGATAGCAAAAACATTAGGCGTGGCCAAAACAACTGTTTGGAACATTTTTAAAAAGAAGGAAAGCACCGGTGAGCTCAGCAACACCAAAAGACCTGGAAGACCATGGAAAACAACTGTGGTGGATGACCAAAGAATTCTTTCCCTGGTGAAGAAAACACCCTTCACAACAGTTGGCCAGATCAAGAACACTCTCCAGGAGGTAGGTGTGTGTGTGTCAGCAATCAAGAGAAGACTTCACCAGAGTGAATACAGAGGGTTCATCACAAGATGTAAACCATTGGTGAGCCTCAAAAACAGGAAGGCCAGATTAGAGTTTGCCAAACGACATCTAAAAAAGCCTTCACAGTTCTGGAACAACATCCTATAGATAGATGAGACCAAGATCAACTTGTACCAGAGTGATGGGAAGAGAAGAGTATGGAGAAGGAAAGGAACTGCTCATGATCCTAAGCATACCACCTCACCAGTGAAGCATGGTGGTGGTAGTGTCATGGCGTGGGCATGTATGGCTGCCAATGCAACTGGTTCTCTTGTATTTATTGATGATGTGACTGCTGATAAAAGCAGCAGGATGAATTGTGAAGTGTTTCGGGAATATTATCTGCTCATATTCAGCAAAATGCTTCAGAACTCATTGGACGCCGCTTCACAGTGCAGATGGACAATGACCCAAAGCATACTGCAAAAGCAACCAAAGAGTTTTTTAAGGAAAGAAGTGGAATGTTATGCAATGGCCAAGTCAATCACCTGACCTGAATCCGATTGAGCATGCATTTCACTTGCTGAAGACAAAACTGAAGGAAAATGCCCCAAGAACAAGCAGGAACTGAAGACAGTTGCAGTAGAGGCCTGGCAGAGCATCACCAGGGATGAAACTCAGCGTCTGGTGATGTCTATGCGTTCCAGACTTCAGGCTGTAATTGACTGCAAAGGATTTGCAACCAAGTATTAAAAAGTGAAAGGTTGATTTATGATTATTTTCTGTCCCACTTTTGGTCCCTTAATAAGTGGGAGGCACATATGCAAACTGTTGTAATTCCTACACCGTTCACCTGATTTGGATGTAAATACCCTCAAATTAAAGCTGACAGTCTGCAGTTAAAGCACATCTTGTTCGTTTCATTTCAAATCCATTGTGGTGGTGTATAGCGCCAAAAATGTTAGAATTGTGTCCATGTCCCAATATTTATGGACATGACTGTATATATATGTATATATATATACAGTTGTGTTCAAAATAATAGCAGTGTGTTGAAAAAAGTGAATAAAGCTCAAAATCCTTCTAATAGCTTTTATTTCCATACACACAAATGCATAGGGGACACTACAAATTCTATTCCAAATCAAAACATGAAGAAAAATATATCAAATTTGTGTTGTTTCTCTAAAACAATTGAAGAAAAGTGAATATTAGACTGTTCAAAAAAATAGCAGTATTTGTATTCTTCTTTACAAACTCAAACATTCACTATATAAACTGAAAAATGTTTGAAGATTTTGCCTTACTTTGAATCACTTAATTAATATTTAGTTGTATAAGCACTGTTTCTGAGAACTGCTGTACATCTGTGTTGCATGGAGTCAACCAACTTCTGGCACCTGTGAACAGGTATTCCAGCCCAGGATGATTGGACTACATTCCACTGTTCTTCTCTATTTCTTGGTTTTGCCTCAGAAACTGCATTTTTGATGTCACCCCACAAGTTTTCCATTAGATTAAGATCCGGGGATTGGGCTGACCACTCCATAACGTCAATCTTGTTGGTCTGGAACCAAGATGTTGCACGTTTACTGGTGTGTTTGGGGTCGTTGTCTTGTTGGAACACCCATTTCAAGGGCATTTCCTCTTCAGCATAAGGCAGCATGACCTCTTCAAGTATTCTGATGTATTCAGACTGATCCATGATCCCTGGTATGCGATAAATAGGCCCAACACTGTAGTATGAGAAACATCCCCATATCATGATGCTTGTGCAACCATGCTTCACTGTCTTCACAGTGTACTGTGGCTTGAATTGAGTGTTTGGGGGTCATCTGACAAACTGTCTCCGGCCACTAGACCCAAAAAGAACAATCTTACTTTCAGCAGTCCACAAAATATTGCGCCATTTCTCTTTAGGCCAGTCAGTGTGCTCTTTGGCAAATTATAACCTCTTCAGCACATCTTTTTTTCAACAGTGGGACTTTGCGGGGGCTTCTTGCAGACAGCTTGGCTTCACATAGGCGTCTTCTAATTGTAACAGTACTCACAGGTAACTTTAGACCTTCTTTGATCTTCCTGGAGCTGATTGTTGGCTGAGTCCTTGCCATTTTGGCTATTCTTCTATCCATTTGAATGGTAGTTTTTCGCTTTCTTCCACATCTTTCAGGTTTTGGTTGCCATTTTAAAGCATTTGCGATCATTTTAGCTGAGCAGCCTATCATTTTCTGCACTTCTTTATATGTTTTCCCCTCTCCAATCAACTTTTTAATCAAGGTACACTGTTCTTCTGAACAATGTCTGGAACAACCCATTTTCCTCAGAATTTCACAGAGAAATGCACTGTAACCAGCATGTACAACATTTGCTGCCTTCCTTCCTTAAATAAGGGCAATAATTGCCACCTTCCGCACAGCACCTGAATATTAGGAGAATATGAATTAGAGGAGAGCACTTGAAGTCACCTTATACTATGAACTGCTGCATGGATTGATTTCTTTACTTATTGTATTTATTTGACATATATACTCATTTACTATATGTAGTAGTTCTTTATTCACTACTTATAGCGCTGCATTTTTATGATATACTGGTTCTTTGGGGTGTTTGGTTACCTGATGTTCAGCTGCTACTTTTTCCTTATAGGTGCGCTCGTATACATTTCTTTTATTAATAATTGCCACCTGTTTTTCAAAGAATGAATGACCTCACTAATAGAACTCCACACTGCTATTATTTTGATGCCCCTTTCAATTAGTGATTCAATTACACAGAATCAGCAGCATGCATATCATGACTGTTGGGTCTGTTGGATTTCTATAACTCTACTACACCTGCTAGGAAATTATTTGCCATGTAGAAATATCATCTCTACCAAAAACAGTGATTGATCAGGTTAGTGATGTCTGACTGCTATTATTTTGAACACAACTATATATATATATATATATACAGTCATGGCCGAAATTGTTGGCACCCTTGATATTTTTCCTGAAAATCAAGTATTTCACACAAAAAAGGTATTGCATTAACACATGTTTTGCTATACACATGTTTATTCCCTTTGTATGTATTGGAACAAATATAAAACAGAGGCAGAAAAGCAAATATGACATAATGTCACACAAAACCCCAAAAATGGGCTGGACAAAAGTATTGGCACCCTTAACTTAATATTTGGTTGCACACCCTTTGGAAAACATAACTGAAATCAGTCGCTTCCTATAACCATCAATAAGCTTCTGACACCTCTCACCCGGAATTTTGGACCACTCTTCCTTTGCAAACAGCTCCAGGTCTCTCTTATTGGAAGGACACCTTTTCCCAACAGCAATTTTAAGATCTCTCCACAGGTGTTCAATGGGATTTAGATCTGGGCTCATTGCTGGCCACTTCAGAACTCTCCAGCGCTTCTTTGCCATCCATTTCTGAGTGCTTTTTGACGTATGTTTGGGGTCATTGTCCTGCTGGAAGACCCAGGATCTTGGACGCAAACCCAGCTTTCTGACACTGGGCCCTACAGTGCGACCCAAAATCCTTTGGTAATCCTCAGATTTCATGATGCCTTGCACACAGTCAAGGCACCCAGTGCCAGAGGCAGCAAAACAACCCCAAAACATCATTGAACCTCCACCATATTTTACCGTAGGTACTGTGTTTTGTTCTTTGTAGGCCTCATTCCGTTTTCGGTAAACAGTAGAATGATGTGCTTTACCGAAAAGCTCTATCTTGGTCTCATCTGTCCACAAGACGTTTTCCCAGAAGGCTTTTGGCTTACTCAAGTACATTTTGGCAAACTGTAGTCTTGCTTTTTTATGTCTCTGTGTCAGCAGTGGGGTCCTCCTGGGTCTCCTGCCATAGCGTTTCATTTCATTTAAATGTCGACGGATAGTTCGCGCTGACACTGATGCTCCCTGAGCCTGCAGGACAGCTTGAATGTCTTTGGAACATGTTTGGGGCTGCTTATCCACCATCCGGACTATTCTGCGTTGCAATCTTTCATCAATTTTCCTCATCCGTCCACGACCAGGGAGATTAGCTACAGTGCCATGGGTTGCAAACCTCTTGATAATGTTGCGCACTGTGGACAAAGGCAAATCTAGTTCTCTGGAGATGGACTTGTAACCTTGAGATTGTTGATATTTTGCCACAATTTTGGTTCTCAGGTCCTCAGACAGTTCTCGTCTCCTCTTTCTGTTGTCCATGCTTAGTGTGGCACAGACAGACACACAATGCAAAGGTTAAGTGAACGTCTCTCCTTTTTATCTGCTTTCAGGTGTGATTTCTATATTGCCCACACCTGTTACTTGCCCCAGGTGAGTTTACAGGAGCATCACATGCTTGTAACATTCTTATTTATCCGCAGTTGTGAAAGGGTGCCAATACTTTTGTCCAGCCCATTTTTGGAGGTTTGTGTGACATTATGTCGAATTTGCTTTCTTTCCTCCCTTTTTTTGTTTTGTCCCAATACACACAAAGGGAATAAACATGTGTATAGCAAAACATGTGTTAATGCAATACGTTTCGTGAGAAATACATGATTTCCTGGAGAAATATCAAGGGTGCCAACAATTTCGGCCATGACTGTATATATATATAATATATACTGTGTATATATATATATATATATATATATATATATATACACATATACACATGATTTTCAGCAGCCCTGCCACCCTGTAGCAGTATTTCTGCTATAGGGCAGTGAGAATTAAGCCTTAGGAAACAAATTTGGCACTATAAACTAAATTTAATTTGTTGTAGGCAATAAAAAGAATTGTAATTACCTTTCATTGCACTCATAGCATTCATACAACCTTTAAACACTTTACTTGAAATCCAGTTTATTTTGAAGACCATACTCTGATGTGGAAATGAGATACAGGCTTCAGAATGGTCAGCACTAGCTCATTTTCCTGGCAGCACCTTTGTAACACAATGCTTTTGTACTAAAAAAGCTGTTTAGATTAGTGTCTTCAAGATGTTCTCCTAATTATACCTTTAGAAAATCAATAAGGGCCAGTGGTGAACTGACAACTCATGGGGCCCCCCGGCAATAGGGGATCATGGGGCCCCTGTGTCCTTGCCAAAACTCAAAAAAGCCTATGAAAAAGGTACCAGGGGCATCTCATGGGGCCCCCTACTGACCCTGGGCCCTCGGGCAGTGCCCGAGTTTCCAAATGGTCAGTCCGCCCCTGATAAGGAAAGTGCATTGAAAACTAATAACTTAGCCTGCCTCCTGCCTAGACTATGTCACAGATTTTCAACATATTTAATTTACAGTATGTAGATATTTTTGCATTGTCTCATTCATTTGTTTTAACTGAAAGACCTGTAAGGATCACATATAATATGTGCATTTTAACTCAAATACTTAATACACATATAGTATTTTAAGCCCTCAAAGTACATTCTCCCTATAAAACTAAAAAGCAATAAACACTGTAACACAATGTACACAATACTATCTGGTAAAAGAATAAATCAATATATTTTTTCATATGTCTATGCTCCAAACAGCCTGAAAGCTGGGTCCACATTGTAGGAGTTAAAGGCTACCAGTAAAAACCATCATAGATTAGACAAATCCTTTAAAGTGGAGTTCCAGCTGAAAAAAAAATAAAAGTCAGTAGCTACAAAAACTGTAGCTGCTGACTTTTAAAATACAGACACTTACCTGTCCCATGATCCAGCGATGTCCTCACCACTGCTGGTTTCACTGGCTGTCTTCTCTCCCCGGCGATGACAGCTTCAGTGTGGGCACCCGGCTGTGACAGCTTGCGGCTTCACAGCCGGGTGCCCACTGCGCATGCGCGAGAAGCACTGCGCTTTGTGAATGACTCTGTAGTCTTTTGGGACCTGTCACGTGTCCCAGAAGACTACAGGGGGAGAGGGGAGGGGGGGACAACTTCCGCATCCGATTGCCTAGGCGATTACAGTGGAAGTGGTCAAATTCAGGTAGCCGCTCCCCAAAGGTGTCAACCCTTAATGGGGAATGGTGGACAAAGGCTTAAAGTGGGACTTCCCCTTTTGGGTGGAGCTCTGCTTTAAATAGTGTTCATACTTCGTTATAGTGGTAGAGTGGTACTCTCACACTTTGGTACTTACCTTACAGCAAAAAACACAGTGTAAAAGACTATCCTCAAATAAGGACCCTTTCATGGAAATAAATGATTTAGCCACAATATACCACACTTTTCAGTAGTAATACTAATAGCATCTAGGGTACCTGCCTTTCATTATAACTGTTTGTCTCCAGGTTTGTGTACAATAAAGGAATCCTTACAATATTACAATACAATATTTCACAAAGTGCCACACTTTACAACCACAGTCCAGCCAGCATAAACCGTCTGAACAGGCTTGTATCATCCTCCTCAGTGGTAAATAAACACTCAGCAGTAGTAAGAAGAACTAAGCACTAGGTGCCAGATCATACCTGTCAATACTTCAGGCGTTAATGTTTGCATGCTGTCAGTCTGGCTGCATGTGTTTAGTTTCACTTTCAACCACTGCATCTATATCAAGTCCAATGTTTGAGTTTGTGTGGGGGGGGAGGGAATAGGAAAGGAAGGAACACTTCCAATCTCCCAAACTCCCGGGCCCGTAGAGTTCTGGTGGATATTGCAGCATATGCAACCTTAGAATGAATCTCCCCTGCAGTCACCAATGAAAAAACATAGAAAAAAATGTAGAAAGTGTCAAAACGTATTTGTGAACCTCTTGGTAAAATACTCTGATATGACTGTAAGAAAATTAAGTGGAAATTAATACAGATTAAATGAAAATGAAACAACAACTACATTAGCAGAAACATATAATATCCAAGAATGAATGTAATGCCGTTTATATGAGCTGCCCTCCGTTTGTATATAGTGCATTATAGTCAGGCAGTTGGTTTGGTTTTGCTTCACTATTAGGTTTATTTTTCACTTTTGCTTTTCTTATGGTTTTTTGATGTTGGAATTGCCTTAGTACAGCTACAATGAACCAGTCATCCCTGCCGCAGCTGGATACTCGAACTCTTTATCCCTTACAACAATATTTTTTTTTATGATTTCTTACACTTTGCATGAGTTATACCAATGAAGATACACTATCTTTCCAGACCATTTCAATATTATCTATAAAGTGTCTATAAAGCACAAGTTGGCAAGGCCTATTAGACATTTTGTCAGTTTCTTCAATAGCCATAAAGGTATTGGCTACACTGAAGGCAAATTTAGCCCCCATGGCAACCTCGGTGATTTGCCTGTAATACTTAACACCATATCAAAAATAATTATGAGAAAAGCAAAATTCTGAAGATGTCAAAATAAACTTCTTTTGTACATGATTAAGATCCCTGGAAGTGTCTAAAATCCATTTGACTGATGCCAGGGCTTCCAAATGGTCAATTGTTTAAAGTGAACTAACTGTAATATGCTGTAATGAAAAAACATCCACCTCTATGCCTTCTGAATTATTCAATAAATGTTTGATATCATTAAGATAGGAGTCAATTGGATAAGGAGCAGAAATATGTCAGTAGAATGGCCCAAATGTGCTGCTATTGAATCTATTCCATTACCTATAGGATGACTTGGTGGGTTTGTCCAATTTTTTTGTATCTTGGGAAGGTAATATATTATTGATAACTTACACTAAGAAGGCACTAGATATTTGCTTTCTTTTTTATTCAATATTACTTTATTTTTACCTTCTCTCACCAATTTGACCAGTTTCTTTTTGTTTTCACAGACCAGATATTTTCTAAAATTTCACTTGCATTCCAATCTATTAACCTCTCCATCTCTGTTTTATAGATACTTCTATTAATGGTTACTATTGCAGCCTTCCTAGCGGCAGGTCTCACAACAATATCCTTCCTTTATTTCAAGCATCCAGGAATACCATTCCTGATGTAGTCAGGATTGATTTTGTTTATCTTCAATTTCTTCAAATCTTCTAATACCATGGTTTTGTAGACTTCTATTAATGTGTTGCCATTCACCACTGGGTTATAGACTGATGTATTCCTTAAGCATTTCATCTACCATCACCTGATTAATTGCTGCTCACACTGGATGTGGCTGGCTTGGTCAAAAAAATATTTTTTCAACTTTATCACATATCTCTGTATACCAGTGTAAGTCTCAAATGTATTAACATTTTTTTTTTGAGTATACGTTAGGCCTTTTTCAGAGTGCTCTCAATTCATTCCTATTAATTTGTACATTACTCACACTGAAGATACCTTCTCATAATGCATTTTTCTCAGTTTTATGTTTCTAGCCTACCCTACATCCTTGTTTCTTTTATGTTGGATGGCCAAAAACCTACTCCCTCTTTTTTCCAAGGTCTGTTGTTTCTTCCTGTCTTCCTGGTATCTGGGTTCTCTTTCTTCATCTGTCCTCTGCTTCATCTTTAAAAAACTGCAAATCTATGATGCACTGGAAACTGAAAAGTGGGCTCATTTTACTGTTCCATTAACACCAGACCAGTAGATGTGCTGAGTGATCTGCAGTTATAAATCCATGTTTAAATCTGGTGTAGCACCAAAACAAAAATATCAACAATGCTTAGCAAATTGCAATAAATATTATGTGTAAAATTAAACAAATTGCTCATCTAGTGGTCTGGTGGTTAGCATGGCACAATTTTTCTGCTTGTGATTTCAAAAGTTTAATAACTTTGAGTACCACAGCTTTAGGTAGTATTGATATACCCTGCAGGGTGTGAGCATGCGGATTTCTGTTTTTTTTTTTCATGTTTTATTCTATCAACTCAACCTTGATTAGGTTGCTTTGCAAGTACTTGTTTTTATAAGTCCTTGGTCTTCATTTTTTTTTATAATGTGGTCTTTAACAAACCTTTTGTCCTTCTCATTAACAGATGCACTTATGTCAAAATAATGTAACACTTTAACAGGACATAGGGTGGACTTCACACAAGTAAACATGTGACTAGTGAATGGCCAAACACCCTCCTGTTCAGTTTGCGGTCGGTCAAACATTTAAACATAACAACTGTTCAACCACAAACTTCAAACAGAGGGGACAATTCACTAAGTGGTATCTTAACGCATCTGAGTATGTGGTAAGATACCACACAGCTACTAAAAACATTCTTTAGTGTTTCAGCTGTCAGCAGGGTTCCCCCAATGTCGGCATTATCCGGCAATTTTTTTTTTTTTCGTGCAGTCCCTTTCCTATCCATACCAAGCCCCTCAGGTTTGTTATGGATTTTGAGGGGCACCCCTACGCCAATATGAATAAAAAATGCAGCTCGGCAGGTCAAAAAACGGGGAGGACAGCGAGCACCCCCCTACTGAACCATATCAGGCCACATGCCCTCAATATGGGGTTATGCTTTGGGGCAGGGGGGCTCCCCCCCAAAGTACCTTGTCCCCATATTGATGGGGACAAGGGCCTCTTCCCCACAACTGTGGTTGTGGGGCTCTGCAGGTGGGGGGATTATCAGAATTTGGAAACCCCCTTTAACAAGAGAGGCCCCCAGATCCCGCCCCCCTATGTAAATGAGTATGGGGTACATAGTACTGCTACTCATTCCAAAAAAAAAGTGGAGTGTACAAAAATGACAGTAGACAGTCATGGACAATTCCTTTATTAAAAACAAAAATTAAAAAAATGTCCACTGAAGTAGATCCAATGTCAATCACCATGCCTGCCGCCACCACCAACCTGAAAAAAGGAAAAAAAATGCTCCACTCTCCACGCAGGCTTCCACCATCTGACAGCTGCTCCAGGATGACAGTTCTTAAATACTGTGATGATGTCACAAGTGGCGGGGTCAGCCCCACCCCTTTTGACATTATTCTCTGTGATTGGCCAAAGTATTGTACCTGACCTGTGGGCAGGGCACAGTGCATTGTGGTGCGTGGCAGGCAAATAGCCCGCCAAATGCCCTTGCCGTTCGTGTGTTCGCTAAACACAAAAACGGCCCATGTTTGTTTAAGTTGAACTAGCGTTCAACTCGATTAATAGCCCATCACTACATATGACTTTTGAAAACAACTAGATTTTTCATAATCAGAAATAATACAATCAACAAAACATGGTGAAAAACATACTAAATGATGCACACATATTGATTTCTGATGCTGTAAAGAAATTAACATCCTAGTGAAAATACAGGAACTCTCAATCCTCTCATCCCCCACAGCTAGTACCTTTTGTATCACTTGACCTTCCCTCCTATATTGTAAGCTCTAACAAGCAGAGCCCTCTGATTCCTCCTGTATTAAATCATATTGTAACTGTACTGTCTGCTCTCACGTTTTACAGTGCTGCAAAAACTGTTGCACTATATAAATTCTGTAAAATAATAATACAGTAAACTTCTTTAGATAGTAGACTTTTTGTTTTAGTTTAATTTTTTCTAAAATATCAAATCAAAATAATGCAAATCCACCATGTTTAAAAAAAAATTTAAACATTAGAATGATGAGTAGCATCTGGATTTCTGGAACCTGACTATGGTGCTGTGGGAGACTAGGCACACCTGGGAGCATAATCCATATGTCGTCCATCTAGTTTTCTACGGCTGCTATACTGATGAAGTTATTATCATTATTTGGGATGGTCCTGCACCCTTGGTCCTAGAATTTGCTGCATATTGCAACTACAATACCTTTGGGCTTTCCTTCACCTCTATGACTGATTCCACCTCCCTATGTTTCCTGGATTTGGAACTCTATCATTTGGAAACCTCCATTGTAGCAAAGAATTACACTAACCCCAGGAAACTCTTACACTTTACAAGCTGCCATCACCACAGGTGGGTTAAATACCATTTGCGCACTTCTGGAGCGTATTCTTTTATCCAAGTTCTTGTACTTTACCCAGCATATTACATTCTACAGAGAGCACAAAATACCATATACAGTTGCAAGAAAAAGTATGTGAACCCCTTGGGATTACGTGGAGTTGTGCATGAATTGGGCATAAAATGTGCTCTGAACGTCATCTAAGTCACAACAATAGAAGAACACAGTCTGCTGAACATAATACTACACAAACATAAGATGTTGCCATGGTTTAATTGCACATAACATGTAAACATTCACAGTGCAGGGAGGAAAAAGTATGTGAAGCCCTAGCTTAATGACTTCTCCCAGAGCTAATTGGAGCCAGGAGTGAGCCAACCTTGACTCCAATCAGTGTGATGATATTGGATGTGTTGCTGACAGCTGTCCTGCCCTTAAAAAACACACACCTGTTTTGGGTTTATTGGTTTCAAGAAGCACTGTCTGATGTGAACCATGCCTCGCAGAAAAGAGCTCTCAGAAGACCTACGATCAAGAATAGTTGACTTGCATGAAGCTGGAAAGGGTTACAAAAGTATCTCCAAAAGCCTTGATGTTCATGTGTCCACGGTAAGACAGACTGTCTACAAATGGAGAAAGTTTAGCACTGTTGCTACTCTCCCTAGGCGCGGTCGTCCTGTACAAATGACTGCAAGAGCACAGCGCAGAATGCTGCATGAGGTAAAGAAGAATCCCAGAGTGTCAGCTAAAGACCTACAGAAATCTCTGGCACATGCTAACATTTTTGTTGACACATCTACAATAAGGAAAACATTAAACAAGAATGGAGTACATGAGAGGACACCACGGAGGAAGCCATTGCTGTCCAAAAAGAATATTGCAGCATGTTTGAAGTTTGCAAAAGAGCACCTGGATGTTCCACAGCACTACTGGCAAAATATACTGTGGACAGATGAAACGAAGATTGAGTTGTTTGAGAAGAACACACAACACTATGTGTGGAGAAAAAAAGGCACAGCACACCAACATCAAAACCTCATCCACACTGTAAAACATGGCGGAGGGAGCATCATGGTTTGGGGCTGCTTTGCTGCCTCAGGGCCTGGACGGATTGTTGTCATTGAGGGAAAATGAATTCCAGAGTTTATCAAGACATTCTGCAGGAAAACGTACGACCATCTGTCCGCCAACTGAAGCTCCGCAGAGGATGGGTGATGCAACAGGACAATGACCCAAAGCATACAAGTAATTCAACAAAACAATGGCTGCAACAGCACAGAATACGCCTTCTGGAGTGGCCCAGTCAGAGTCCTGACCTCAACCCGATTGAAATGCTGTGGCATGACCTTAAGAGAGAGATTCACACCAGACATCCCAAGAATATTGCTACACTGAAACAGTTTTGTGAAAAAGAGTGGTCCAAAATTACTCCAGATCGTTGTGCAGGTCTGATCTGCAACTACAGGAAACGTTTGGTTGAGGTTATTGCTGCCAAAGGAGGGTCAACCAGTTATTAAGTCCAAAGGTTCACATACTTTTTCCTCCCTGCACTGTGAATGTTTACATGTTATGTGCAGTTAAACCATGGCAACATCTAATGTTTGTGTAGTATTATGTTCAGCAGACTGTGTTCTTCTATTGTTGTGACTTAGATGACGTTCAGAGCACATTTTATGCCCAATTCATGCAAAACTCCACGTAATCCCAAGGGGTTCACATACTTTTTCTTGCAACTGTATAACATATTGTGTTTTACAATTTGCTTACTGATTAATTTTATGCATGCTATTGCTAATTTTCTACTACTACTACCCATGATCCCATGGGCAAAGCCAAATTAATATTTTCTGTGAAGGGATATCTTGAAAATGGCATAGAGACAACATGCAAACTAAAGTAGGGGCTCTCTGACTAACACAACTGAGACCTGCATATGGAACCTTTGGAGTATTCTGGGATGGAAAATAGAAAAGAAACATTCTGTTTAACCAAGTTAAATACTTTTAGTATTCAAAGCTAGAAAATGGAAGAGTATCTGAATATGTCTGATGTAAATGGCTCTAGAATTCATTTCTAACAGAAATTTGTGTTTCAGAAATATAGTAAGGAAGTGACACGAGAAATGATGTTCCGTATTTCTCTTACTGAAATGATAATATGCCAATTATTGCATAAATGTTTCATTTATAAAAAAAATACCCCGTACTAGCAGAAATACTTTTGTTTATTAAATCTTCAGGCGCTTTTAATTATCAAGCAAAATATCTGGATGCAAAAGTCAATGTCTGCAGAACAAAGGCCTAATGTCATAATAAGATATCTAGTAACGGGAAGGTCATTTGACAATATGAATTTTGCCATGGGCATAATACATTCACTAGAACCATATTCATTAATAAGTGAAGCCTTCAAAGACAAGTACAGTATATAATAGTTACAGTTAATCTCTTCTTCATATTCTATTTTAGACACAAGTAATAAAGATTATTTTTGTTTAATTTTAATAACAAAAAATGTATATGGTAAAACATGGTAACAATAATGAGAAAAAGATGTACAGTATTTGCCTGTATTTAAAAAGAAGTGCGTACTAACAACAATACATCTGCTTGTTGAATCTTTAGACCCGTTAGCTTTTGCATCCAGATGTTTTGTTTGGCAATTCGGTTTCTGTAGAACAAAGGCTCAGTGCCATATTAAGATGTCTAGTAACTAGGAGGTCATTTAACAATCTGAATTTTGCCATAGGCATTTCTGCACAGTCAGTAGAAACATCTTCATTTAATGATTGCAGCATGAAAGGACAAGAATATAATAGGGGCATGTAATCTATTTTTCATATTATATTTTTAAATGTTGCAAAGAGTACTTTTGTTAACCACTTGACCTCTGGAAGGTTTTCCACCTTCATGACCAGGGCATTTTTATGCTATTCAGCACTGTGCTTCTTTAACTGGCAATTGCCCGGTCATGCAACACTGTACCCAAATTAAATTTATTTAATTTTTTTTTCATACAAATAGAGCTTTCTTTTGGTGGAATTTCACTATCACTGGGTTTTTTATTATATAAATGAAAAAAAAACCTATATTTAAAAAAATATTTTCTGTTTTGTTATAAAACCTATCCAATAAAATAATTTAAAAAATCTATTTCTTCACAAATGAAGGCCAAAATTCATTCTTCTACATTTCTTTGGTAAAACAAAATCCCAATAAGTGAATATTAATTGGTTTGTGTGAAACTGTACACTGTATACATGACACTGGCATCGAAAAGGGTTAACATCTAGCAGCAATCAAATGGTTAGTTGTGTTCCCAACAAATGTAATGTGTGCTGATTTTACTCACAGATCTGGCTGGTTTTTCTCCCTGCTTTTCATAGAGAAACGTGCTCCCTGATGGCAACATACAGGTACATTGCCTTGCCTGGCTGTGCCGCCTGCCCACAGTACATGTAAGTGGTTAAGTTGTTCAATTTAAGAATGTACATGGTAACAATTAAAAACAATTGCATGGCAACAACGAGATAAAGATTAATTTAACCTTGAAACTTAATTAATCCCAAAATCAATTTTTGGCATTATACTAAAACATTGCCTTGTATTAGCAAGTCTGTTGTGAGAGCTAATTTGCTTGGCTGTTCAACTGCTTATCTGATAGGCAGCCCAAAAGCCAATAGGAGAACGTTCAGCAGGCTGACAATGCTGATACTAGTTGCAGGGAAGTGAGTTAGCCATGCCAAACTGTAACAGAAAGTGCTTTTACTGGCAGGATCTCCAGGTGAAAAACTTTGCAACAGATACAAAAAGAATTGTTTAATGCAGACCTGCATGTTAGAATTAAAGTACCACTTGTTCCCTTCCTCCCTCCTCTAACAAATTTGTGGGTGTTTTTGTTTTTTTTTTTTTGTTTGGGGGGGGGGTGCTGGCACCTTTTTGTGACAGATACCAACTCCAACTTCCTCATTACTTGCCAAGGAGAGAATTATATCAGCTTGAGCTGGCCTCCCACCTGCAACCTCTTGGGTCATGTGGCCAGTAGGCTGCAGGATTAGTCCCACAGTGTTGACATGCCTTGCACATTCACAATAGGAGGCTTGTTGTGAGACCTCAGTAAGTCACAGCCATTGGCTCCCACTGCTGTCAATCAAATACTCTAAGCACTGAGAGGGAGACGGGGCCCCATAGCCAAACAATATGGTCATCAGCCATTTTGTTGAAGTACAGTTGCCATTTTACCTAAGATATTACATTCTATT
This sequence comes from Staurois parvus, assembly GCF_062004578.1. Classification (NCBI taxonomy): domain Eukaryota; kingdom Metazoa; phylum Chordata; class Amphibia; order Anura; family Ranidae; genus Staurois; species Staurois parvus. The sequence goes on along the minus strand of NW_028320062.1, from coordinate 29,917 downwards.
TCAGTGAGTTTGTGACCTATAGGGAGTGGTGTGCACGGCTTCACATGACGATAAGATTTGGTGGTTTATGGATTAAATATAGTTGGCAATGAAGAATTGTGACTAATGAGCTTATAATTCAACTGTGTTGCACTGGAAATGTCTGCACAGTATAGCATGATAGCTCACACCTGGTGTGTTTTGCTCCAAGCTCGTTACAATCCTCCCTGTGTTACTGTGTATAAATGGAGAGTGGTGGCTACGTGTGTAACATGCCTCTGATGATGTCACCTGTGATGAAATGCATTGGATGGAGATGGAACACATGCCACTGCGCATGCACGAACCAGGTGTGGCCATCTTGGTTTCTGGCAAATGAACTGCACATGTGATGTGAAGTGCTTGTTCATTATCTATCCATTGTAAGCGCATAGCCCTTATTAAAACTGCATATTCTACTAATTTTTTTTTTTTTTTACTGATACACAAATTGAGTCTAATTGCACATTGATCTGTGGTAACATTGCAGTGCTGCTGTTTAGTAAGGTGCTTGTGGGAAGTTGGATATCCTGTGGAGTGTAGTCATCTAACTCCCGTAAGTCCCATTCTTTTACACAATGAGGTGGTGTGCAGCTCTACTACAGGGAAGTTCAGAGGCTGTTGGGATTCACATCTGTTCTCCTCTTCTCATATATAGAAGATTGCTTAACTTACCTGCTGCCTCTTCATTGGGACTTTTGGTCTATCACTCTCAAGCACTCATAAGTTTATGTAATTTATACATATATACGATTTGAACTTATCAATATTGTGATTTTCATAGCGCTGCACTGTTGTTTATTATATTTCATATACTATGTATAAGGGTATTGTGCCAGCTGCTAATATTTGTTACACATTTTTGAGCACTAGCGTGGTTTTCTATAGATTACATGAAGACTTGTGGGCATTGGGATCAATGATTGTGTACTCTATTATCACGTATGTTATATGAAGTGTTACACTGTTGTAATTAACAATAAACATATAATATTTTTTTTGAGGGATGTGGGTGCTGAGAGTCCTCACATTAATAATAATAAGTGATCGTGGCTTGCTGGTGTCAATCACCGGGTCCCGGCCGGTGATTACTGGCCGGAGCCCAGCTATTGACGGCAATCACTGACAGAGAGGAAGGCTGCATTGTTTTCAATGGAGCTTTCTTCCCTGTCAGCTTTCAGCACACTGTTCCGGGATCGCTGGTCACAGCCTTCCGGGACAGTGTGTAACAGAGCAGTACACACCCCCGCCCCCTAGTGAAACACTCCCCTCACACAGTTAACCCTTTGATTGTCTCCAGAAGTTAACCCCTTCCTCCCCAGTGCCATTAGTACAGTGTCAGTGTGTTTTGTTTGCACTGATCACTGTATTGGTGTCACTGGAGAGGTCAATGACCCCAAGTCAGTTCCCCCCCAGTGTCAGATTGTCCACCGCAGTCCTGCCATAAGTTGCTGATTGCCGCCACAAGACACTGATCGCCACTATTATTAGTATGAAAAAAAAATTTAGTATCTATACCACCATTTCTAAACTCTATAACTTTCACGTAAACCAATTAATTTATGCGTATTGGGATTTTTTTTAGCAAAGAGATGTTGCAGAATACATTTTGGCTGAAATTTATGATGAAATTCAAATTTTAAATTTTTTTACTGGACATGTTTTATAGCAAAGAGTCCAAAATATTGTTTTTTTTGTCTCAAAATTGTCAGGCTTTTTTTTTTATAGCGCAAAAAATAAAAAACGCACAGGCAACCAAAAGCCACCAAAAGAAAGATCAATTTGTGGGGAAAAAAAAGATATAAATTTAATTTTGGTGCAGTGTTGTATGACCTTGCAATTGTCAGTTAAAGGAACACAGTGCCGTAACACAAACTGCTTATATAACTGCTTCCTGACCACCCTATAGCAGAAATACTGCTACAGGGAGGCACAGGTGCGCAAAATCACATATATATATATAAGTGATTCATGCTCCCGTGGTTTTCACGCCCCTCCTAGATGGCCTCAGATTGCCAGACAGTACACCAGTAACCCCTTGATTGCCAGGAAGATGCTTATACACAATAAACCTCCATTGCTAGTATAGTGTCTGAACGGATCAATATCTTTGATCCAGAGTTCACCTGCCAGCACCTCCACTTAGCCCCTATGCTTACCCCCCCCTTCTTCCCCAGCAAGTGCAGTGTCAGTAGGTCACTGTCACTTGATACATTGCACACAAAACCGCAGTGTTGGCAGAATCAGGCCTGATCTCTGTTAGCACTTGCCGGTAAATTTTGATGACTCTCATATGCAGCAGAGTGCCAGTAATAGTGTTGCGCTGCCAACCAAAATTCAAACCTTGCCAGACCATTCGCATGGAAACCCAGTACGTTTTTTTGGGGGGCCTAACCCTCAACATGGGCATTACTAAAAAAAAATTTAATTGCGGTTGGTCCACAGACCCGATTCATCATATAGCCCATGTGACCTTTGGTTTAACTAGTAGTGAGCATATAAAAGAGGGAGCAGACATTTGGTCAGTTGGCTCTGAGGAAGAGGCAAGTCCTCGGAACGCGTCAGCCTTTTGGATGTCTAAACTCCCTATTGCGGACTGTTACTCAGCGCGGTGTTGACCCAGCTGTTCTTTTATGATGTGCCTTGACTATATTGTCGTTTGTGAGTACAACACCTACTTTATTTTTTATTAAACATTTTTTATGGTAATGCACTAGGCCTGTGCGCTCTCTCTTTGTTCTTTCCCCATTCAGTATATTTGGATTCCCCCGGTCCATTTGAGGGCAGCAAGGTGTGCATGTTCCAGGACATTCTTAATGTGACCCTGAATTTGACCGGCTACACAACATTCAGCCCCTCGTAAATCACCTTAACCAAAAATTTGCAGATGTCTATACGCCCCAGGAAAAAATCTGCGTTGATGAGTCCCTCATTAATTTTTCTGGCCGCCTTGCATTCAAACAATTTCTCCCCAGCAAGCGTGCCAGATATGGGGTCAAGATGTAGAAGAACTGTGAGAGGACAACAGGCTATACTTATAAGTTTCAGATTTACGAGGGAATAGATAGTCACGTGGAGCCCCCCGGATGCCCAGACTACATGGGGAGCAGTGGCAAGATAGTTTGGGACTTGGTGTCATCCTTTTTCCATATGGGGTACCAATTATACGTGGACAATTTTTATTCAAGCATGCCACTATTTAGACATTTATACAATCTTGGAACTGGCACATGTGGCAAAGTGTGACCTAATGTGTGCCCACCATTATAAGTGGGTGGATTCAGGGCGGTATATTTTAATGGTGGGCATACCACACACTTTTTTTTTTGGCAGAGATTATTTCTCTTTTTTTCATTCAGTCCACAGGCTGCATACAAAAAAAAAGAACATAGCATATATACTCAACGAGGACCAGCGACGTACTGGTACATCACTGAACTTTGAATCAGGGGCGGACTGACAACTCATGGGGCACCCGGCAATAGGGGATCGTGGGGCCCCTGTGTCCTTGCCCAAACTCAAAAAAGCCTATGAAAAGGGTACCAAGGGAATCTCATGGGGCCCCTTACTGACCCCGGGCCCTCGGGCAGTGCCCAAGTTTCCAAATGGTCAGTCCGCCCCTGCTTTGAATGGTTATACCAGGATGATGTTACAGCTGCAGACATCATCCTGGTATAATTTTTTTCAGCTAGTGATCGGCTTTCATGTAAAAGCAATCCTAGTAGCTAATTAGCTACAGGATTGCTTTTACAAGCAGCAGGAGACAATGTCCCCTCCCCCGCTGCCTTCCACGGCCTTCTCGGGCAGTCCTGTGCCATCGGGGGAACCTGAGAATGCAGCTGGTGTTTCTGCCAGCTGACCATAGAGCAGATTGGAGACCAGAATGGTGCCAATCATCTCTATAGCCTAAGAAATCAGAAGCTACGAGCATTTCATCACTTCAGTTTCGCAGGATATAAACAGCACCATTTGTAAATTGGGAAAGCATCTGATCACACCAATCTTGGTTTGATTAGATAATGTAAGGGCAGAGGAGATATCTAGAGTCTGATAGACCCCAGATTTCCCAAAAAAGAATATATATGACAATGCCCATTGAAGTTATAGGGGATATTTGCATTCCCTGTGATAGCATTAAAAGTGATTAAAAAAAAAAAAAAGACAGTGTAAAAATAATTTAAAAAATCAAAATAACGTAAAAAAAAGTACCCTCGCACCCCTGCGCACGCGTGCACCTGCGTTTGTGATCCTAGACAATGTGCCAGTATGGAAACAGCAGTTGCACCATGCATGTGAGGTATCGCCACAAACGTCAGATCAAGGGCAGTAATTCTAACACTAGATCTCCTCTGTAAATCTAAAATGGTAGCTTATAAAGGATTTTAAAACTCTGCAGATGGATATTAAAAATGTATGCAGTTTGTCGCCATTGCACGGGGCATGCACAGTTTTAAAGCATGTCATGTTTGGTATCTATTTACTCGGCATACCATAATCTTTTATATTTTACCAAATAATTGGCCAATATATTGTGTTTTTGTGCATTTAAAGTAAAAAAATGTATTTTTTAAAAGAAAATTGTGTTTGAAAAATCGCTACGCGAGTAATATGTGACAGGAAAAATTGCAGCATTCACCATTTTATTCACTAAGGTGTTTTCTTTAAAAAAATGTATAATGTTTGGGGTTTAAATTAATTTCCAAGCAAAAAATACAGATTTTTTTTCACGTGAACAAAAAGTGTCAGAAAAGGTTTGGTCTTAAGGTGGTTAGAAGAGTGAATGATGTGTGGCATAAACTTCTAATGCTGGGCATAAAATGCCCCCACCCCCCAAAATGACCCCTTTTTGGAAAGTAGACACCCCAAACTATTTGCTGAGAGGCATGTTGAATCAATAGAAGAATTAATTTTTTTACCACAAGTTTTTGGAAATTGAGAAACAAAATTTTTGTTTATTTTTTTTTACACAAAATTGTCACTTAAATGATTTACTGCTCACACATGCCATGGGTATATGTGGAATTACTCCCCAAAATACATTCTGCTACTTCTCCCGAGTATGGGGGTACCACATGTGAGAGACGTTTTGGCAGTCTAGCCAAGTACAGGACCCCAAAATCCTTCAGGCCTTTAAACCAGATTGATGTCCTCATTACACTTCCTGACTACCTATCACAGATTCGGAGGCCCTGAAATGCAAGGATAGCACCAACCCCCCCCAAATGACCACTTTTTGGAAAGTAGACATCCCAAGGAATTTGATAAAAAGCATGGTGAGTATTTTGCAGATCTCATTTGTTGCCACAAGTTTTTGGAAAATGAAGAAAAAAAACAAAAACATATTTGTTCTTTTCTTTTTTTATATTTCAAAACCTTGTGAGAAAAAATGAGATCTGCAAAATACTCACCATGCCTCTTTTTAAATTCCTTGGGGTGTCTACTTTCCAAATAGGGGAAATTTGGGCTGGGGGGTTGGTGCTATCCTGGCAGTTCAGGGCCTTCGAAACTGTGATAGGTAGTGAGGAAGTGAAATGAGGAAGTTATGCACCTTCAGGCTTTCAAAGTGGTCATTGGATTTCAGGCTTTCAGAGTGGTCATTGGATTTCAGGCTCCTGTATGTGCCTAGGCTCCCAATAAGTCCCACACATGTGGTATCCCCATACTCGGTAGAAGTAGCAGAATGTATTTTAGGGTGTAATTCCACATAAGCCCATGGCTTGTGTGAGAAATAAATCATTTAAATGACAACTTTGTATAAAAAAAAAAAATTGTCATTTTCCAGAAACTTAGCAGATAGCTTAGGGTGTCTACTTTCTGAAAAGGGGTCATTTGGGGGCATTTGTACTATCCTGGTATTTTAGCATCTCAAGAAATGTGATGGTCAGTCAGAAAGGAAAAGCTCTGTAAATTCCATTATCTATACCACAGTTTGTAGACACTATAACTTTCACACAAAGCAATAAATATACACTTATTGGGACTTTTTTTAACCAAAAACATGGAACAGAATACATTTTGGCCTAAATTTATAACGAGATTTTAGTTTTTTTGGATATTTTTGAAATGAGAAAATATTGTTTTTTTTCAAAAACATTTTTTTCTCAAAACTTTTTTTGTTTATAGCGCCAAAAATAAAAAGTGCACAGGTGATCAAATACCACCAAAAAAAAATCTCTATTTGTGTGAAAAAAAGGACATAAATTTAATTTATGTACCATATTGCATGACTGCGCAATTGTCAGTTAAACTAGTGCAGCGCTGTATAGCAAAAAAATGGCGTAAATTGCAGTATCTATACCATAGTTTGTAGACACTATAACTTTCACACAAAGCAATCAATATACACTTATTGGGATTTTTTTACCAAAAACATGTAGCAGAATACATTTTGGTCTAAATTTATAACTAACTTTGAGTTTACTATATATTTTTTTATAGCCGAATGTAAAAAATATTGTTTTTCTTCTAAATTTTTGGTCTTTTTTTGTTTATAGTGCGAAAAATAAAAAGTGCACAGGTGATCAAATACCACCAAAAGAAAGCTCAATTTGTGTGAAAAAAAGACATACATTTTGTTTGGGTACAGCATTGCATGACCGCACAAATATCAGTTGAATTAGTGCAGCGCAGAGTAGCAAAAAAGAGGCCTGGACATTAAGGGGGGTAAATCCTCTAGAGGGCAAGTGGTTAAAGTTCTGTGGACCAATCATGAAGAATGCATTGGAGGAAACAGAAAGAGAACACAGCAGATTGCTCGTGTCAAGTCATGCAACAAACACCCACTCAAGCAACAGAAGGAGAAACCATTTGCAACTGGTGACTATAAATAAGTACCATTTGGTACAGTTGTACCAGTATACAACCAATATGATCTAAACTATCATGTTGCAAAACAGCCTACAAATACCATGGAAATGTTTTTTTAGAGAACACTTATGCATCCATATAATAATTGTTTCTTAAAACATTAGCATTATTATAGTGCTAATCCTGAACAGAAAAACATGGTTCAAATAAACCTGCTTTGTAGGAGGACATGGGGAATTTGTGTTCCTGAAATGGCTTATGAAAATTTTAAAATAAAGGGTTATGTATTTGCAAGCCTTTGTTTATGACATCATTTCTTCACCATGTACCTGAAGGCAATGAGCATATCCAATTTTTTTTTGTTGCTTTTTGTAAATATTTTTTCTTTTGAAGCATTTCTCTCATTTTTTATAGAATTTAATATCATTTTTTGTGGGTTTTATATATTAGCGTTGTTGGAGGTTTGACTAAAGTAATATTTCCTTACCTCTTTTGCCTTTCTGTGGTTTGGTTCAGCATTGCAAAAATGAACATTGACCAGTAAGCAGTTAAATTTTCTCTCCTGTGCATTAAGGCTTACACTTCTACATCTACAAAGGATTGTGCTTTTGGCTATTGTGAATCCGAAGTATAAATTTATCATCATCGACATATCAAAAATGGACATGTATCTCAGGGAGGTGTCAAGGAGCAAACAGAATACAATGAATAGCTAACCCAGAAAAAAAATGAATCCCCTTCAAACATAAAGACAAAGGAAGGCTTGAGCTTTGTGCTTGCTGCTGATGAGGCTTTTGTGCTGTATGACAATGTTTTGAAAGCATTTCTACAAAGGGGCCTGGTCTGTGACAAGAACATTTTTTAACTGTACATTGTCATGTTCCAGAAGGTGAGCTAAAAAGTAATGTGGCATTTGAGCCTACAGATTCCTAACAATACTGAGCTGGTGATGTGTGTTGTATGCTTCACATCTTTCTTCAGACTGTTAAAAAAAAATCTTTCTTTGATAGAGTATGTATGCTGCAGTTGCAATATAGTATTGCTGAATATCCTATCCACATTACATTTTATAAATATCCGTGGAGCTATTAGTAAATGTTTAATTGCACAGTAAAAAATGTTTTACATCCATTCATCCAACAGTAGAATGAAATGTGAACATTTTGGTACATGTTAAAGATGTGTCCGGAATTTATCTAGTTCTTGCCTAAATATTCCATATTAAAGCTGCTGACTTTTAATAAACACACACTTACCTGTCCCAGGGTCCAGCCATGTATTCACCCTCGCCATCCCTTCTCTCCTTCTCTCCTCCACGGCTTACCTGTCCCAGGGTCCAGCCATGTATTCACCCTCGCCATCCCTTCTCTCCTTCTCTCCTCCACGGCTTACCTGTCCCAGGGTCCAGCCATGTATTCACCCTCGCCATCCCTTCTTTCCTTCTCTCCTCCATGGCACCAGCATCTCAACTGTGAGCAACAGCCTGTGACAAGTTGCAGCTTCAGAGCCTGATGCCCAATGTGCGAGTCGATCAGCGCCTCCTGATTAGTCCGGCAGCCTTCCGGGACCGGTGAAAGTTCCCAGGAGACTGCGAGAAGGAAGAGGGGGCCGAACTTACTGCTCACTCACCGCGGTGAACTAAGCCTGCTGTGGGTACCTGTCAAGGTATCCACTCCCCCCCAAAAAGTGCCAAATATGGCAGTGGATGAAGGGAGGAGGCAAATAAGCGGAGCTTCCGCTTTTGAGCGGAACACCGCTTTAAGGCTAATTTTACAAAGGAGTTGAGATTATTCACTCAATAAATTGTCCGATACATATTCATGGGAAAAGCAAATGTCTGCTTTTTTTTCCATTTTTTTTTTCTCAGCTTTCGTAAATCAGCCCAAAATTCCAAATATAAATATGTACTGTCTTATGAGATGCTCTGCAACATGCAAAAATGCTGAACAATATACAAAAAAAAAGAAAAATTGTTTACAATGTGATTCTTGAACTTCCTTTTTCCAGGCAGCCTAGGTAGATCACTGTCTTTAGGTGCATATGACAGATGTTATCAATTTCCCTCCTCTTTCTAATCAACTTTTCTAAAATGCTGCATTCCCTGATACCTTCATTACATATTTTCTTGATGTTTGTATTAGTCCTAGAAATCTTTATTGATGTACTGAACATTCATTTTAATATCTTTGTAATCTCAACTCCAGTCAACAATTTTGTTTCTTCAGATTCAATTCTGGATGTTGTATTCTTACGATAATCTTGTGAATATTAGATATTTTGTGTTTTTACAATTTTAATGTTTGTCTCTTGAGAGTTTGTTTTCATAATATCTCTAAAATGTGTGCAATATCCAAACTTGTCTAGGAAAAGGTGCATATCTATAGTATAATCAAACTAGAAAATCAGTGTAGTTCTGGAATTATGCATGTCTGTATTTTTGAGCTTATGTGAGGTTCTGTGGGTACTTCAGCCTTAAGTGTTTAAGAAGTAGTGACTTGAAACAGACAATCCTCCAAACTTTTGTTTTGTTATATAATTAACAATTTGTATTGGAAAATCAAGTAATACAATGAAAAGAGAGCAAAAAAAAGAAATAGACTATAAAGCAGTATACAGTACATTAGTCAGCATTATAAGGGACATCATACAGAAAAATAATTACATCACCATGTAGCATAGGTAAGGTGTCCATCCATGCACTGTCTAGCAGTATCCAATAGATAACATACAACAATAGGTAGAACCTTGTCTGCTTAACCACTTGCCTAGTGGGCACTTATACCCCCTTCCTGCCCAGGCCAATTTTCAGCTTTCAACGCTGTTGCACTTTGAATGACAATTGCGCGGTCTTGCAACACTGCACCCATATGAAATTTTTATCATTTTTTTCATACACATAGAGCTTTTTTTTTGGTGGTATTTAATCACCACTGGGTGTTTTATTTTTTGCACTAAACACAAAAAAACAGCAAAACGTTGAAAAAACGTTTTTCTTTGTTTCTATTATAAAGTTTTGCAAACAGGTAATTTTTCTCCTTCACTGATGTGCATTGATGAGGCTGCACTGATAGGTGGCACCGATAGGCAGCACTGAGGGGCACTGATAGGCGGCACTGATGAGGTGGAATGGATAGGCAGCACTTATAGGCGGCACTGATGAGGTGGAATGGATAGGCAGCACTTATAGGCGGCACTGATGAGCTGGCACTGATGATGCTGCACTGATATGCAGCAATGATGGGTGGCACTGACTGACGGCACTGATGGGCAGCGCCGATGGGCACAGGTGGGTGGCGTTGCTAGGCACTGATGACCACAGGTGGGTGGCACTGGTGGGGGGCACTGCTGGACACTGATCATCAGAGCACTAATCATCAGTGCCGATCTGTTTTCTGACAATTGCCGTTTATCGGCTGTACTTTCCTCATGCTGTGACAGTGCACCCTACAACCGGCAACTGCATTTACCCAGTGATCTGCTGTGTCATTGGACACAGCTGATCACATGGTAAAAGTTGGCTGTGATTGACCTTTTACCACATCACGTGATCAGCTGTGTCCATAGGACACAGCGATCATGGAGATCGCCGGGTGCACGCTGCTGGGAGCACGCGGGATGGCACTTTCTTGGAGGACGTCATATGACTCCCTCCCAGAACTGGACAACTGTGCTGTAGCCGTCATTCGGCTATAGCCCAGTTGTCAACTGGTTAAACTTCAGAGACAACACCATGACCTTTGTAAGGTGTAGAACATACAACCACACCCTCAAGCCTGCCTATGCCTTAATAATCATGGGGTCTGGAAGAGTATCGAGTCATGAGGTTGCCACCCACATAGCATTATGTCTTTCTACAGTGTAATTAAGTCTAGCTGTTAGGAGATCCATCAATTCCACAGCCTTAATTTTTTAGATGGGCTCCCTCTTCTTCCATTGAAGCACTATCAGACACCTTGCTGCCAGACCTGGATTAGCAACTCTTTATAGAGTTTAGAGAGTTTCAGGGGAGGTAAGCATAATAAAAATAATGTAGGTGTGAACAGAAGCACAGAATCAAGTACTCTTTGTAAGAAGTTATGCACCTGCTTCCAGTATAGTTCCATATGGGGATATGTCCAAAATGTATGGTCAAAGGTGCCTCAATCATGCTGGCATCACCAACAGTGATCACTTGTATTCGGATGAATTGTGTGGAGATGATCCCAGGTGAAATATAGGACTTTATAAACATTCTTCTTATAAAGAGTGCAAAGAGAGCTCTTCACTGCTTGGGACCAGACAATCTGCCAGTCTCCCAGTGGAATCTCCTCACCCAGAATCCTCTCCCACTTTAGTATATAAGCATGTTTACCCAAGCTGGTAATTGGATAGGCATTGTGGATTTTATAGACGTCCAATATTAGACCTTTCTGGGATGGGCCACCCCACAACAATCTCTCAAACGCCGTGAGGTTAGAAAATCTTAAAGTAGGAGTGCTAGTTAATGCATAGTTCCACATTTGAAGATATCCATAAAGCGCAGTAGATGGTAAGTTTTATCCGGCACACAAATTGTCAAACGACTGCAGTTTCTTAGTAGTGATGTCTACAATTGGCGAAATTGCATCCAGGATTGAGTCATAGTGGTGGTCAAGCTATCTGGCACTTCAGGGTTAAAATGAAAAACAGCCACAAGGGAAGCATCTGATATAAGGGTATGTTTGCACCTCAGCATATTCCACAGGGTGCAAAGAAAGTACATGGAGCACAGGAGGTAGTAGGGTTAACCGTCACATCAACATTCCAAATCAAATTATTCAGATGTATAGGGGTGAGCCAACAAACTATAGTATCTACTTCGTTATAGCCAATAAAATCAAATGTCTTCATAACTTTAGGCCATAATATATTCTGCTACATGTCTTTGGTAAAAAAAATCCCAATACGTGTATATTATTTGGTTTGTATGAAAGTTATAGTGTATACAAACTATGGTATATATACTGGATTTTATACAGCTATAGACGCTATACTGGTAATGGTGGTGAACAGTGACTTATAGCGAGACTGTGATAGTGTAGAAGGCAATCTTGCGCTAACTGATACTAGCTGGGAGGGACACTGACTAATTGACACTGGCATCGCTAATGGCACTAAAACAGTGATAATCCTGTCATTATAATAATGACACTGTATACTAGAGACACTCGCTGGGAAGGGGTTAACAGTCACTATACTATCAACACTAGCTGGGAAGGGTTTAACATCAAGGGGTTAACTGTGCACTAGAGATGAGCGAATCGAAGTATCCGAAGTGGAATTCGAGTCGAATATCGGAAAAATTTCGATTCGTGCCGAATCCGAAAAATAGCCTAATTCGGACGCGCGAATCGAAATTTTTCAGAAAATGGCGGCTGACATGTGCGGCGACGGAGCGGGGATGTCTGGGAAGGCGCGCAGACAAGGCGCGCTGACCCATAATGCATTCCTCAACTACATGTGATCGCATCAGCCAATCAGCAGCCAGCCAGCCAGCACTGTGTAATGGTCGAGCTATAAATAGCGGCCATTTTGGAATTCTTCATTTGCCTGCAGTTATTGAACAGAGGCAGACCGCTCTGTACTAGGGACAGGGACAGAGTTAGGGCCACAGAAACAATAATTGGGGACAGAGAAAAGTTACTTAGGGACAGAGAACCATTACTCAGGGACACAGACTTGTTAATGAGGGCCACAGAATCGTTATTTAGGGACAAAGAAACGCTAGTTAGGGCCACAGAATTCATAATCAGGGACAGACAGAATTGTTACTCAGTGCCAGAGAATTGTTACTTAGGGCCACAGAAACGTTATTAGGGCCACAGAATTTTTACTCAGGGACAGACAGAATTGTTACTGAGTGCTAGAGAATTGTTACTCAGGGACAGACAGAATTGTTACTGAGTGCCAGAGAATTGTTACTTAGGGCCACAGAAACTTTAATTAGGGCCACAGAATTTTTACTCAGGGACAGACAGAATTGTTACTGAGTGCCAGAGAATTGTTACTCAGGGACAGACAGAATTGTTACTGAGTGCCAGAGAATTGTTACTTAGGGCCACAGAAACTTTACTTAGGGCCACAGAATTTTTACTCAGGGACAGACAGAATTGTTACTGAGTGCCAGAGAATTGTTACTCAGGGACAGACAGAATTGTTACTGAGTGCCAGAGAATTGTTACTCAGGGCCCCAGAAACTTTACTTAGGGCCACAGAATTTTTACTCAGGGACAGACAGAATTGTTACTGAGTGCCAGAGAATTGTTACTCAGGGACAGACAGAATTGTTACTGAGTGCCAGAGAATTGTTACTTAGGGCCACAGAAACTTTACTTAGGGCCACAGAATTGTTACTCGCACAGACACAGAATTGTTACTCGCACAGACACAGAATTGTTACTGAAGGCCACAGAACTGTTACTTAGGGCCACAGAATTGTTACTCGCACAGACACAGAATTGTTACTCGCACAGACACAGAACTGTTACTGAGGGCCACAGAACTGTTACTTAGGGCCACAGAATTGTTACTCGCACAGACACAGAATTGTTACTCAGGGCCACAGAACTGTTACTTAGGGACAAAGAAACGCTAGTTAGGGCCACAGAACTCATACTCAGGGACAGACAGAATTGTTACGGAGTGCCAGAGAATTGTTACTCTGGGCCACAGAAACTTTACTTAGGGCCACAGAATTTTTACTCAGGGACAGACAGAATTGTTACTGAGTGCCAGAGAATTGTTACTCAGGGACAGACAGAATTGTTACGGAGTGCTAGAGAATTGTTACTCAGGGCCACAGAAACTTTACTTAGGGCCACAGAATTTTTACTCAGGGACAGACAGAATTGTTACTGAGTGCCAGAGAATTGTTACGCAGGGACAGACAGAATTGTTACTGAGTGCCAGAGAATTGTTACTTAGGGCCACAGAAACTTTACTTAGGGCCACAGAATTGTTACTCGCACAGACACAGAATTGTTACTCGCACAGACACAGAACTGTTACTGAGGGCCACAGAAACTTTACTTAGGGCCACAGAATTGTTACTCGCACAGACACAGAATTGTTACTCGCACAGACACAGAACTGTTACTGAGGGCCACAGAACTGTTACTTAGGGCCACAGAATTGTTACTCGCACAGACACAGAATTGTTACTCAGGGCCACAGAACTGTTACTTAGGGACAAAGAAACGCTAGTTAGGGCCACAGAATTCATACTCAGGGACAGACAGAATTGTTACGGAGTGCCAGAGAATTGTTACTCAGGGCCACAGAAACTTTACTTAGGGCCACAGAATTTTTACTCAGGGACAGACAGAATTGTTACTGAGTGCCAGAGAATTGTTAGTCAGGGACAGACAGAATTGTTACGGAGTGCCAGAGAATTGTTACTCAGGGACAGACAGAATTGTTACTGAGTGCCAGAGAATTGTTACTTAGGGCAACAGAAACTTTAATTAGGGCCACAGAATTGTTACTCAGGGACAGACAGAATTGTTACTGAGTGCCAGAGAATTGTTACTCAGGGACAGACAGAATTGTTACGGAGTGCCAGAGAATTGTTACTCAGGGCCACAGAAACTTTACTTAGGGCCACAGAATTTTTACTCAGGGACAGACAGAATTGTTACTGAGTGCCAGAGAATTGTTACTCAGGGACAGACAGAATTGTTACGGAGTGCCAGAGAATTGTTACTCAGGGCCCCAGAAACTTTACTTAGGGCCACAGAATTTTTACTCAGGGACAGACAGAATTGTTACTGAGTGCCAGAGAATTGTTACTCAGGGACAGACAGAATTTTTACTGAGTGCCAGAGAATTGTTACTTAGGGCCACAGAAACTTTACTTAGAGCCACAGAATTGTTACTCGCACAGACACAGAATTGTTACTCGCACAGACACAGAATTGTTACTGAAGGCCACAGAACTGTTACTTAGGGCCACAGAATTGTTACTCGCACAGACACAGAATTGTTACTCGCACAGACACAGAACTGTTACTGAGGGCCACAGAACTGTTACTTAGGGCCACAGAATTGTTACTCGCACAGACACAGAATTGTTACTCAGGGCCACAGAACTGTTACTTAGGGACAAAGAAACGCTAGTTAGGGCCACAGAATTCATACTCAGGGACAGACAGAATTGTAACGGAGTGCCAGAGAATTGTTACTCAGGGCCACAGAAACTTTACTTAGGGCCACAGAATTTTTACTCAGGGACAGACAGAATTGTTACTGAGTGCCAGAGAATTGTTACTCAGGGACAGACAGAATTGTTACGGAGTGCCAGAGAATTGTTACTCAGGGCCACAGAAACTTTACTTAGGGCCACAGAATTTTTACTCAGGGACAGACAGAATTGTTACTGAGTGCCAGAGAATTGTTACTCAGGGACAGACAGAATTGTTACTGAGTGCCAGAGAATTGTTACTTAGGGCCACAGAAACTTTACTTAGGGCCACAGAATTGTTACTCGCACAGACACAGAATTGTTACTCGCACAGACACAGAACTGTTACTGAGGGCCACAGAAACTTTACTTAGGGCCACAGAATTGTTACTCGCACAGACACAGAATTGTTACTCGCACAGACACAGAACTGTTACTGAGGGCCACAGAACTGTTACTTAGGGCCACAGAATTGTTACTCGCACAGACACAGAATTGTTACTCAGGGCCACAGAACTGTTACTTAGGGACAAAGAAACGCTAGTTAGGGCCACAGAATTCATACTCAGGGACAGACAGAATTGTTACGGAGTGCCAGAGAATTGTTACTCAGGGCCACAGAAACTTTACTTAGGGCCACAGAATTTTTACTCGGGGACAGACAGAATTGTTACTGAGTGCCAGAGAATTGTTACTCAGGGACAGACAGAATTGTTACGGAGTGCCAGAGAATTGTTACTCAGGGACAGACAGAATTGTTACTGAGTGCCAGAGAATTGTTACTTAGGGCCACAGAAACTTTAATTAGGGCCACAGAATTTTTACTCAGGGACAGACAGAATTGTTACTGAGTGCCAGAGAATTGTTACTCAGGGACAGACAGAATTGTTACGGAGTGCCAGAGAATTGTTACTCAGGGCCACAGAAACTTTACTTAGGGCCACAGAATTTTTACTCAGGGACAGACAGAATTGTTACTGAGTGCCAGAGAATTGTTACTCAGGGACAGACAGAATTGTTACGGAGTGCCAGAGAATTGTTACTCAGGGCCACAGAAACTTTACTTAGGGCCACAGAATTTTTACTCAGGGACAGACAGAATTGTTACTGAGTGCCAGAGAATTGTTACTCAGGGACAGACAGAATTGTTACTGAGTGCCAGAGAATTGTTACTTAGGGCCACAGAAACTTTACTTAGGGCCACAGAATTGTTACTCGCACAGACACAGAATTGTTACTCGCACAGACACAGAATTGTTACTGAAGGCCACAGAACTGTTACTTAGGGCCACAGAATTGTTACTCGCACAGACACAGAATTGTTACTCGCACAGACACAGAACTGTTACTGAGGGCCACAGAACTGTTACTTAGGGCCACAGAATTGTTACTCGCACAGACACAGAATTGTTACTCAGGGCCACAGAACTGTTACTTAGGGACAAAGAAACGCTAGTTAGGGCCACAGAATTCATACTCAGGGACAGACAGAATTGTAACGGAGTGCCAGAGAATTGTTACTCAGGGCCACAGAAACTTTACTTAGGGCCACAGAATTTTTACTCAGGGACAGACAGAATTGTTACTGAGTGCCAGAGAATTGTTACTCAGGGACAGACAGAATTGTTACGGAGTGCCAGAGAATTGTTACTCAGGGCCACAGAAACTTTACTTAGGGCCACAGAATTTTTACTCAGGGACAGACAGAATTGTTACTGAGTGCCAGAGAATTGTTACTCAGGGACAGACAGAATTGTTACTGAGTGCCAGAGAATTGTTACTTAGGGCCACAGAAACTTTACTTAGGGCCACAGAATTGTTACTCGCACAGACACAGAATTGTTACTCGCACAGACACAGAACTGTTACTGAGGGCCACAGAAACTTTACTTAGGGCCACAGAATTGTTACTCGCACAGACACAGAATTGTTACTCGCACAGACACAGAACTGTTACTGAGGGCCACAGAACTGTTACTTAGGGCCACAGAATTGTTACTCGCACAGACACAGAATTGTTACTCAGGGCCACAGAACTGTTACTTAGGGACAAAGAAACGCTAGTTAGGGCCACAGAATTCATACTCAGGGACAGACAGAATTGTTACGGAGTGCCAGAGAATTGTTACTCAGGGCCACAGAAACTTTACTTAGGGCCACAGAATTTTTACTCGGGGACAGACAGAATTGTTACTGAGTGCCAGAGAATTGTTACTCAGGGACAGACAGAATTGTTACGGAGTGCCAGAGAATTGTTACTCAGGGACAGACAGAATTGTTACTGAGTGCCAGAGAATTGTTACTTAGGGCCACAGAAACTTTAATTAGGGCCACAGAATTTTTACTCAGGGACAGACAGAATTGTTACTGAGTGCCAGAGAATTGTTACTCAGGGACAGACAGAATTGTTACGGAGTGCCAGAGAATTGTTACTCAGGGCCACAGAAACTTTACTTAGGGCCACAGAATTTTTACTCAGGGACAGACAGAATTGTTACTGAGTGCCAGAGAATTGTTACTCAGGGACAGACAGAATTGTTACGGAGTGCCAGAGAATTGTTACTCAGGGCCACAGAAACTTTACTTAGGGCCACAGAATTTTTACTCAGGGACAGACAGAATTGTTACTGAGTGCCAGAGAATTGTTACTCAGGGACAGACAGAATTGTTACTGAGTGCCAGAGAATTGTTACTTAGGGCCACAGAAACTTTACTTAGGGCCACAGAATTGTTACTCGCACAGACACAGAATTGTTACTCGCACAGACACAGAACTGTTACTGAGGGCCACAGAAACTTTACTTAGGGCCACAGAATTGTTACTCGCACAGACACAGAATTGTTACTCGCACAGACACAGAACTGTTACTGAGGGCCACAGAACTGTTACTTAGGGCCACAGAATTGTTACTCGCACAGACACAGAATTGTTACTCAGGGCCACAGAACTGTTACTTAGGGACAAAGAAACGCTAGTTAGGGCCACAGAATTCATACTCAGGGACAGACAGAATTGTTACGGAGTGCCAGAGAATTGTTACTCAGGGCCACAGAAACTTTACTTAGGGCCACAGAATTTTTACTCGGGGACAGACAGAATTGTTACTGAGTGCCAGAGAATTGTTACTCAGGGACAGACAGAATTGTTACGGAGTGCCAGAGAATTGTTACTCAGGGACAGACAGAATTGTTACTGAGTGCCAGAGAATTGTTACTTAGGGCCACAGAAACTTTAATTAGGGCCACAGAATTTTTACTCAGGGACAGACAGAATTGTTACTGAGTGCCAGAGAATTGTTACTCAGGGACAGACAGAATTGTTACGGAGTGCCAGAGAATTGTTACTCAGGGCCACAGAAACTTTACTTAGGGCCACAGAATTTTTACTCAGGGACAGACAGAATTGTTACTGAGTGCCAGAGAATTGTTACTCAGGGACAGACAGAATTGTTACGGAGTGCCAGAGAATTGTTACTCACGGCCACAGAAACTTTACTTAGGGCCACAGAATTTTTACTCAGGGACAGACAGAATTGTTACTGAGTGCCAGAGAATTGTTACTCAGGGACAGACAGAATTGTTACTGAGTGCCAGATAATTGTTACTTAGGGCCACAGAAACGTTATTAGGGCCACAGAATTGTTACTCAGGGACAGACAGAATTGTTACTGAGTGCCAGAGAATTGTTACTTAGGGCCACAGAAACTTTAGTTAGGGCCACAGAATTGTTACTCAGGGACAGACACAGAATTGTTACTGAGGGCCACAGAACTGTTAGATAGGGCCACAGAATTGTTACTCGCACAGACACAGAATTGTTACTGAGGACCACAGAACTGTTACTTAGGGCCACAGAATTGTTACTCGCACAGACACAGAATTGTTACACAGGGACACAGAACTGTTACTGAGGGCCACAGAACCGTTACTTAGGGCCACAGAATTGTTACTCGCACAGACACAGAATTGTTACTCGCACAGACACAGAATTGTTACTCGCACAGACACAGAATTGTTACTGAGGGCCACAGAACTGTTACTTGGGGCCACAGAAACGTTAATCAGGGACACAGAATTGTTACTGAGGGCCACAGAACTGTTACTTAGGGCCACAGAATTGTTACTTGCACAGACACAGAATTGTTACACAGGGACACAGAACTGTTACTGAGGGCCACAGAACCGTTACTTAGGGCCACAGAATTGTTACTCGCACAGACAGAATTGTTACTCGCACAGACACAGAATTGTTACTCGCACAGACACAGAATTGTTACTCAGGGACACAGAACTGTTACTGAGGGCCACAGAACTGTTACTTAGGGCCACAGAATTGTTACTCGCACAGACACAGAATTCTTACTCGCACAGACACAGAATTGTTACTCAGGGAAACAGAACTGTTACTGAGGGCCACAGAACTGTTACTTAGGGCCACAGAATTGTTTCTCGCACAGACACAGAATTGTTACTCGCAAAGACACAGAATTGTTACTGAGGGCCACAGAACTGTTACTTGGGGCCACAGAAACGTTAATCAGGGACACAGAATTGTTACTGAGGGCCACAGAACTGTTACTTAGGGCCACAGAATTGTTACTCGCACAGACACAGAATTGTTACTCAGGGACACAGAATTGTTACTCAGGGACACATAATCGTTTAATTAAAGAGTATGTCAGACAACATGCAGAGGAGTGGCAGAGGAGGCAATGTTTTAGGAGCGAGCAGACGTGGCAGCAGAGGAAGGGGTCGAGGCAGCACTATTCGCAGCCAGAGGCCAGTGCTCCCGGTGTCATCCAGCGGTCGTGTCTCCACCGACAACCCTGCCGTCATCGATTGGTTGGCTCGGTCGTCTTCCTCTTCCCAGGTCACCTCTGACACCTACAGCCAACGGTCGGTGGGTACGTCAGACACAACCGTTAGTTGGCATGGCCCGGGACCAAGCCCACTGAAATCACGTGTCCTCTACCTGCCCCTGTCCTTTGGTGTTCCCTCACCAAGCGAAGTATCGCATGCTGTGGGCTCAGCCCCACTGTACAGTGAGGAAGAGCTAACAGAGGGCGGTCAGGAACGGGGGGAGACATCCGCCTTTTCAGCAGCTAGGCGAAGAAGTAGTGGCGAGGAGAGTGGCCCGGTAGCCGGTCTAGAGACAGGTCTGTCTCCTGACCCAGACGCAGCCGAGGGGGCTAGTAGTGAGGCGGAGACCCTACTTGATGATGAGGAGGTTGATCGCACTTGGCAGCCTCGTCGTCATCAGGCAATTTCTTCCGCATCATCAGGAGAAGAGGGTGGCAGCTTGGCAGTGAGCGAAACAGTCGGTGGGTTGCCCAGGAGACAGCAGCAGGGTCGCAGCAGTGTCAGTGGAAGCAGTGTCAGTGGAGCCAAACGGCCACGGAGTAGAGCACAAGCTCCACTGCAGCCTACCACCACGGCCAGTAGTGGTGCCGGTGTGCACGGAGGAAGCAGCAGTCAGCCAGTGAGGAGTATCGGGGGCAAAGTTTCCTACTCGGCGGTGTGGCAATTTTTCGTCAAGCCGCCCGAGGAAGTAAACGTAGCCGTATGTCGACTATGTGGCCAGAAAGTCAAGAGTGGCCAGGGGGCCCATGTTGGGACTATTTGGGCCATGTTGGGACAATGGGAGACCTCCCATTGCTGCTGTCTCCATCGCCACACTCTGCCATGTGCCACTTTCAGGTCTCCTCACACACTGCTGGTGTGTTGAATTTTTTGACATAGGGTGCTGGCAGATTACGGGCCTCCTATAGCTGCTGCCAGGCCCCTAATCTGCCATAGGCCCCTATATACCACCTCCTCATGCTGCTGCCAGGTCCAGAGTCTCTCATGGGTCCCTGTACGGCCTCCCATTGCTGCTGTCTCCATCGCCACACTCTGCCATGTGCCACTTTCAGGTCTCCTCACACTGCTGGTGTGTAGAATTTTTTGACATAGGGTGCTGGCAGATTACGGGCCTCCTATAGCTGCTGCCAGGCCCCTAATCTGCCATAGGCCCCTATATACCGCCTCCTCATGCTGCTGCCAGGTCCAGAGTCTCTCATGGGTCCCTGTACGGCCACCCATTGCTGCTGTCTCCATCGCCACACTCTGCCATGTGCCACTTTCAGGTCTCCTCACACTGCTGGTGTGTAGAATTTTTTGACATAGGGTGCTGGCAGATTACGGGCCTCCCATAGCTGCTGCCAGGCCCCTAATCTGCCATAGGCCCCTATATACCGCCTCCTCATGCTGCTGCCAAGTCCAGAGTGTGTCATGGGTCCCTGTACGGCCTCCCATTGCTGCTGTCTCCATAGCCACACTCTGCCATGTGCCACTTTCAGGTCTCCTCACACACTGCTGGTGTGTAGAATTTTTTGACATAGGGTGCTGGCAGATTACGGGCCTCCCATAGCTGCTGCCAGGCCCCTAATCTGCCATAGGCCCCTATATACCGCCTCCTCATGCTGCTGCCAGGTCCAGAGTCTCTCATGGGTCCCTGTACGGCCTCCCATTGCTGCTGTCTCCATCGCCACACTCTGCCATGTGCCACTTTCAGGTCTCCTCACACTGCTGGTGTGTAGAATTTTTTGACATAGGGTGCTGGCAGATTACGAGCCTCCCATAGCTGCTGCCAGGCCCCTAATCTGCCATAGGCCCCTATATACCGCCTCCTCATGCTGCTGCCAAGTCCAGAGTGTGTCATGGGTCCCTGTACGGCCTCCCATTGCTGCTGTCTCCATAGCCACACTCTGCCATGTGCCACTTTCAGGTCTCCTCACACACTGCTGCTGTGTAGAATTTTTTGACATAGGGTGCTGGCAGATTACGGGCCTCCCATAGCTGCTGCCAGGCCCCTAATCTGCCATAGGCCCCTATATACCGCCTCCTCATGCTGCTGCCAGGTCCAGAGTCTGTCATGGGTCCCTGTACGGCCTCCCATTGCTGCTGTCTCCATCGCCACACTCTGCCATGTGCCACTTTCAGGTCTCCTCACTCTGCTGGTGTGTAGAATTTTTTGACATAGGGTGCTGGCAGATTACGGGCCTCCCATAGCTGCTGCCAGGCCCCTAATCTGCCATAGGCCCCTATATACCGCCTCCTCATGCTGCTGCCAGGTCCAGAGTCTCTCATGGGTCCCTGTACGGCCACCCATTGCTGCTGTCTCCATCGCCACACTCTGCCATGTGCCACTTTTAGGTCTCCTCACACTGCTGGTGTGTAGAATTTTTTGACATAGGGTGCTGGCAGATTACGGGCCTCCCATAGCTGCTGCCAGGCCCCTAATCTGCCATAGGCCCCTATATACCGCCTCCTCATGCTGCTGCCAAGTCCAGAGTGTGTCATGGGTCCCTGTACGGCCTCCCATTGCTGCTGTCTCCATAGCCACACTCTGCCATGTGCCACTTTCAGGTCTCCTCACACACTGCTGGTGTGTAGAATTTTTTGACATAGGGTGCTGGCAGATTACGGGCCTCCCATAGCTGCTGCCAGGCCCCTAATCTGCCATAGGCCCCTATATACCGCCTCCTCATGCTGCTGCCAGGTCCAGAGTCTCTCATGGGTCCCTGTACGGCCTCCCATTGCTGCTGTCTCCATCGCCACACTCTGCCATGTGCCACTTTCAGGTCTCCTCACACTGCTGGTGTGTAGAATTTTTTGACATAGGGTGCTGGCAGATTACGGGCCTCCCATAGCTGCTGCCAGGCCCCTAATCTGCCATAGGCCCCTATATACCGCCTCCTCATGCTGCTGCCAAGTCCAGAGTGTGTCATGGGTCCCTGTACGGCCTCCCATTGCTGCTGTCTCCATATCCACACTCTGCCATGTGCCACTTTCAGGTCTCCTCACACACTGCTGGTGTGTAGAATTTTTTGACATAGGGTGCTGGCAGATTACGGGCCTCCCATAGCTGCTGCCAGGCCCCTAATCTGCCATAGGCCCCTATATACCGCCTCCTCATGCTGCTGCCAGGTCCAGAGTCTGTCATGGGTCCCTGTACGGCCTCCCATTGCTGCTGTCTCCATCGCCACACTCTGCCATGTGCCACTTTCAGGTCTCCTCACACTGCTGGTGTGTAGAATTTTTTGACATAGGGTGCTGGCAGATTACGGGCCTCCCATAGCTGCTGCCAGGCCCCTAATCTGCCATGGGCCCCTATATACCGCCTCCTCATGCTGCTGCCAGGTCCAGAGTCTCTCATGGTTCCCTGTACGGCCTCCCATTGCTGCTGTCTCCATCGCCACACTCTGCCATGTGCCACTTTCAGGTCTCCTCACACTGCTGGTGTGTAGAATTTTTTGACATAGGGTGCTGGCAGATTACGGGCCTCCCATTGCTGCTGCCAGGCCCCTAATCTGCCATGGGCCCCTATACCGCCTCCTCATGCTGCTGCCAAGTCCAGAGTGTGTCATGGGTCCCTGTACGGCCTCCCATTGCTGCTGTCTCCATCGCCACACTCTGCCATGTGCCACTTTCAGGTCTCCTCACACTGCTGGTGTGTAGAATTTTTTGACATAGGGTGCTGGCAGATTACGGGCCTCCCATAGCTGCTGCCAGGCCCCTAATCTGCCATAGGCCCCTATACACCGCCTCCTCATGCTGCTGCCAGGTCCAGAGTCTGTCATGGGTCCCTGTACAGCCTCCCATTGCTGCTGTCTCCATCGCCACACTCTGCCATGTGCCACTTTCAGGTCTCCTCACACACTGCTGGTGTGTAGAATTTTTTGACATAGGGTGCTGGCAGATTACGGGCCTCCCATAGCTGCTGCCAGGCCCCTAATCTGCCATAGGCCCCTATATACCGCCTCCTCATGCTGCTGCCAGGTCCAGAGTCTCTCATGGGTCCCTGTACGGCCTCCCATTGCTGCTGTCTCCATCGCCACACTCTGCCATGTGCCACTTTCAGGTCTCCTCACACACTGCTGGTGTGTAGAATTTTTTGACATAGGGTGCTGGCAGATTACGGGCCTCCTATAGCTGCTGCCAGGCCCCTAATCTGCCATAGGCCCCTATATACCGCCTCCTCATGCTGCTGCCAGGTCCAGAGTCTCTCATGGGTCCCTGTACGGCCTCCCATTGCTGCTGTCTCCATCGCCACACTCTGCCATGTGCCACTTTCAGGTCTCCTCACACTGCTGGTGTGTAGAATTTTTTGACATAGGGTGCTGGCAGATTACGGGCCTCCCATAGCTGCTGCCAGGCCCCTAATCTGCCATAGGCCCCTATATACCGCCTCCTCATGCTGCTGCCAGGTCCAGAGTCTCTCATGGGTCCCTGTACGGCCTCCCATTGCTGCTGTCTCCATCGCCACACTCTGCCATGTGCCACTTTCAGGTCTCCTCACACTGCTGGTGTGTAGAATTTTTTGACATAGGGTGCTGGCAGATTACGGGCCTCCCATAGCTGCTGAAAGGCCCCTAATCTGCCATAGGCCCCTATATACCGCCTCCTCATGCTGCTGCCAAGTCCAGAGTGTGTCATGGGTCCCTGTACGGCCTCCCATTGCTGCTGTCTCCATATCCACACTCTGCCATGTGCCACTTTCAGGTCTCCTCACACACTGCTGGTGTGTAGAATTTTTTGACATAGGGTGCTGGCAGATTACGGGCCTCCCATAGCTGCTGCCAGGCCCCTAATCTGCCATAGGCCCCTATATACCGCCTCCTCATGCTGCTGCCAGGTCCAGAGTCTGTCATGGGTCCCTGTACGGCCTCCCATTGCTGCTGTCTCCATCGCCACACTCTGCCATGTGCCACTTTCAGGTCTCCTCACACTGCTGGTGTGTAGAATTTTTTGACATAGGGTGCTGGCAGATTACGGGCCTCCCATAGCTGCTGCCAGGCCCCTAATCTGCCATGGGCCCCTATATACCGCCTCCTCATGCTGCTGCCAGGTCCAGAGTCTCTCATGGTTCCCTGTACGGCCTCCCATTGCTGCTGTCTCCATCGCCACACTCTGCCATGTGCCACTTTCAGGTCTCCTCACACTGCTGGTGTGTAGAATTTTTTGACATAGGGTGCTGGCAGATTACGGGCCTCCCATTGCTGCTGCCAGGCCCCTAATCTGCCATGGGCCCCTATACCGCCTCCTCATGCTGCTGCCAAGTCCAGAGTGTGTCATGGGTCCCTGTACGGCCTCCCATTGCTGCTGTCTCCATCGCCACACTCTGCCATGTGCCACTTTCAGGTCTCCTCACACTGCTGGTGTGTAGAATTTTTTGACATAGGGTGCTGGCAGATTACGGGCCTCCCATAGCTGCTGCCAGGCCCCTAATCTGCCATAGGCCCCTATACACCGCCTCCTCATGCTGCTGCCAGGTCCAGAGTCTGTCATGGGTCCCTGTACGGCCTCCCATTGCTGCTGTCTCCATCGCCACACTCTGCCATGTGCCACTTTCAGGTCTCCTCACACACTGCTGGTGTGTAGAATTTTTTGACATAGGGTGCTGGCAGATTACGGGCCTCCCATAGCTGCTGCCAGGCCCCTAATCTGCCATAGGCCCCTATATACCGCCTCCTCATGCTGCTGCCAGGTCCAGAGTCTCTCATGGGTCCCTGTACGGCCTCCCATTGCTGCTGTCTCCATCGCCACACTCTGCCATGTGCCACTTTCAGGTCTCCTCACACACTGCTGGTGTGTAGAATTTTTTGACATAGGGTGCTGGCAGATTACGGGCCTCCTATAGCTGCTGCCAGGCCCCTAATCTGCCATAGGCCCCTATATACCGCCTCCTCATGCTGCTGCCAGGTCCAGAGTCTCTCATGGGTCCCTGTACGGCCTCCCATTGCTGCTGTCTCCATCGCCACACTCTGCCATGTGCCACTTTCAGGTCTCCTCACACTGCTGGTGTGTAGAATTTTTTGACATAGGGTGCTGGCAGATTACGGGCCTCCCATAGCTGCTGCCAGGCCCCTAATCTGCCATAGGCCCCTATATACCGCCTCCTCATGCTGCTGCCAGGTCCAGAGTCTCTCATGGGTCCCTGTACGGCCTCCCATTGCTGCTGTCTCCATCGCCACACTCTGCCATGTGCCACTTTCAGGTCTCCTCACACTGCTGGTGTGTAGAATTTTTTGACATAGGGTGCTGGCAGATTACGGGCCTCCCATAGCTGCTGCCAGGCCCCTAATCTGCCATAGGCCCCTATATACCGCCTCCTCATGCTGCTGCCAAGTCCAGAGTGTGTCATGGGTCCCTGTACGGCCTCCCATTGCTGCTGTCTCCATATCCACACTCTGCCATGTGCCACTTTCAGGTCTCCTCACACACTGCTGGTGTGTAGAATTTTTTGACATAGGGTGCTGGCAGATTACGGGCCTCCCATAGCTGCTGCCAGGCCCCTAATCTGCCATAGGCCCCTATATACCGCCTCCTCATGCTGCTGCCAGGTCCAGAGTCTGTCATGGGTCCCTGTACGGCCTCCCATTGCTGCTGTCTCCATCGCCACACTCTGCCATGTGCCACTTTCAGGTCTCCTCACACTGCTGGTGTGTAGAATTTTTTGACATAGGGTGCTGGCAGATTACGGGCCTCCCATAGCTGCTGCCAGGCCCCTAATCTGCCATGGGCCCCTATATACCGCCTCCTCATGCTGCTGCCAGGTCCAGAGTCTCTCATGGTTCCCTGTACGGCCTCCCATTGCTGCTGTCTCCATCGCCACACTCTGCCATGTGCCACTTTCAGGTCTCCTCACACTGCTGGTGTGTAGAATTTTTTGACATAGGGTGCTGGCAGATTACGGGCCTCCCATTGCTGCTGCCAGGCCCCTAATCTGCCATGGGCCCCTATACCGCCTCCTCATGCTGCTGCCAAGTCCAGAGTGTGTCATGGGTCCCTGTACGGCCTCCCATTGCTGCTGTCTCCATCGCCACACTCTGCCATGTGCCACTTTCAGGTCTCCTCACACTGCTGGTGTGTAGAATTTTTTGACATAGGGTGCTGGCAGATTACGGGCCTCCCATAGCTGCTGCCAGGCCCCTAATCTGCCATAGGCCCCTATACACCGCCTCCTCATGCTGCTGCCAGGTCCAGAGTCTGTCATGGGTCCCTGTACGGCCTCCCATTGCTGCTGTCTCCATCGCCACACTCTGCCATGTGCCACTTTCAGGTCTCCTCACACACTGCTGGTGTGTAGAATTTTTTGACATAGGGTGCTGGCAGATTACGGGCCTCCCATAGCTGCTGCCAGGCCCCTAATCTGCCATAGGCCCCTATATACCGCCTCCTCATGCTGCTGCCAGGTCCAGAGTCTCTCATGGGTCCCTGTACGGCCTCCCATTGCTGCTGTCTCCATCGCCACACTCTGCCATGTGCCACTTTCAGGTCTCCTCACACACTGCTGGTGTGTAGAATTTTTTGACATAGGGTGCTGGCAGATTACGGGCCTCCTATAGCTGCTGCCAGGCCCCTAATCTGCCATAGGCCCCTATATACCGCCTCCTCATGCTGCTGCCAGGTCCAGAGTCTCTCATGGGTCCCTGTACGGCCTCCCATTGCTGCTGTCTCCATCGCCACACTCTGCCATGTGCCACTTTCAGGTCTCCTCACACTGCTGGTGTGTAGAATTTTTTGACATAGGGTGCTGGCAGATTACGGGCCTCCTATAGCTGCTGCCAGGCCCCTAATCTGCCATAGGCCCCTATATACCGCCTCCTCATGCTGCTGCCAGGTCCAGAGTCTGTCATGGGTCCCTGTACGGCCTCCCATTGCTGCTGTCTCCATCGCCACACTCTGCCATGTGCCACTTTCAGGTCTCCTCACACTGCTGGTGTGTAGAATTTTTTGACATAGGGTGCTGGCAGATTACGGGCCTCCCATAGCTGCTGCCAGGCCCCTAATCTGCCATAGGCCCCTATATACCGCCTCCTCATGCTGCTGCCAGGTCCAGAGTCTGTCATGGGTCCCTGTACGGCCTCCCATTGCTGCTGTCTCCATCGCCACACTCTGCCATGTGCCACTTTCAGGTCTCCTCACACACTGCTGGTGTGTAGAATTTTTTGACATAGGGTGCTGGCAGATTACGGGCCTCCCATAGCTGCTGCCAGGCCCCTAATCTGCCATAGGCCCCTATATACCGCCTCCTCATGCTGCTGCCAGGTCCAGAGTCTCTCATGGGTCCCTGTACGGCCTCCCATTGCTGCTGTCTCCATCGCCACACTCTGCCATGTGCCACTTTCAGGTCTCCTCACACACTGCTGGTGTGTAGAATTTTTTGACATAGGGTGCTGGCAGATTACGGGCCTCCTATTGCTGCTGCCAGGCCCCTAATCTGCCATAGGCCCCTATATACCGCCTCCTCATGCTGCTGCCAGGTCCAGAGTCTCTCATGGGTCCCTGTACGGCCTCCCATTGCTGCTGTCTCCATCGCCACACTCTGCCATGTGCCACTTTCAGGTCTCCTCACACTGCTGGTGTGTAGAATTTTTTGACATAGGGTGCTGGCAGATTACGGGCCTCCCATAGCTGCTGCCAGGCCCCTAATCTGCCATAGGCCCCTATATACCGCCTCCTCATGCTGATGCCAGGTCCAGAGTCTGTCATGGGTCCCTGTACGGCCTCCCATTGCTGCTGTCTCCATCGCCACACTCTGCCATGTGCCACTTTCAGGTCTCCTCACACACTGCTGGTGTGTAGAATTTTTTGACATAGGGTGCTGGCAGATTATGGGCCTCCTATAGCTGCTGCCAGGCCCCTAATCTGCCATAGGCCCCTATATACCGCCTCCTCATGCTGCTGCCAGGTCCAGAGTCTCTCATGGTTCCCTGTACGGCCTCCCATTGCTGCTGTCTCCATCGCCACACTCTGCCATGTGCCACTTTCAGGTCTCCTCACACACTGCTGGTGTGTAGAATTTTTTGACATAGGGTGCTGGCAGATTACGGGCCTCCCATAGCTGCTGCCAGGCCCCTAATCTGCCATAGGCCCCTATATACCGCCTCCTCATGCTGCTGCCAGGTCCAGAGTCTCTCATGGGTCCCTGTACGGCCTCCCATTGCTGCTGTCTCCATCGCCACACTCTGCCATGTGCCACTTTCAGGTCTCCTCACACACTGCTGGTGTGTTGAATTTTTTGACATAGGGTGCTGGCAGATTACGGGCCTCCCATAGCTGCTGCCAGGCCCTTAATCTGCCATGGGCCCCTATATACCGCCTCCTCATGCTGCTGCCAGGTCCACAGTGTCTCATGCCATGTGCCACTTTCAGGTCTCCTCACACTGCTGGTGTGTTGAATTTTTTGACATAGGGTGCTGGCAGATTATGGGCCTCCTATAGCTGCTGCCAGGCCCCTAATCTGCCATAGGCCCCTATATACCGCCTCCTCATGCTGCTGCCAGGTCCAGAGTCTCTCATGGGTCCCTGTACGGCCTCCCATTGCTGCTGTCTCCATCGCCACACTCAGCCATGTGCCACTTTCAGGTCTCCTCACACTGCTGGTGTGTAGAATTTTTTGACATAGGGTGCTGGCAGATTACGGGCCTCCCATAGCTGCTGCCAGGCCCCTAATCTGCCATAGGCCCCTATATACCGCCTCCTCATGCTGCTGCCAGGTCCAGAGTCTGTCATGGGTCCCTGTACGGCCTCCCATTGCTGCTGTCTCCATCGCCACACTCTGCCATGTGCCACTTTCAGGTCTCCTCACACTGCTGGTGTGTAGAATTTTTTGACATAGGGTGCTGGCAGATTACGGGCCTCCCATAGCTGCTGCCAGGCCCCTAATCTGCCATAGGCCCCTATATACCGCCTCCTCATGCTGCTGCCAGGTCCAGAGTCTGTCATGGGTCCCTGTACGGCCTCCCATTGCTGCTGTCTCCATCGCCACACTCTGCCATGTGCCACTTTCAGGTCTCCTCACACACTGCTGGTGTGTAGAATTTTTTGACATAGGGTGCTGGCAGATTA